>NC_056739.1:1933503352-1933558352 GCF_019279795.1 Protopterus annectens | reverse complement strand
CAGATTTTGCCTGCTTCTATCTGTTACGGTGGTGGTTTTATCCTTTGAACCTTGCCTAAAAAAGGCACTATAGGGGGTGGCAAGAGCTTTAGCCAGTAACCTGAATCCCAGGGGTGACAGGTGCAGACCATCTCTGGCAAAGCATCATGGTTTGTTGATCATGTCTTCCCAGGCAGACAAATACTAGATCTCCTTTGAATGACACCAGAAGCTTAGCCAATTGTTGAAGTCAATCATTTTGTCCTTATACTGTGGTGTCATTCTGGGCGAAGGCAGGATGCTACTCAGGGCTAGGGTCATACCTGCCTGGGTCACATGATCCAAGAGCTCTTCCATATCTCTTTTCATGTAGTCCAGGGAGGTACATCTCAAGTCATTCACTCCAGCATGGACAATGACATAGTCATATTTGTACCTGTTGTGGAATGACTTGAGTGCATGCGTTATGTGGAAGATCCTGGCACCCGACAGGCAGCTGACTGTAATTTTCTCCTTGTTCAGTCTGGTGAGTGGGACATCAGTGTGTCTGACTATAGAGTCACCTATGACTAAAGTGTTGGGTACATTGTCTTGCCTTAGGGGCTGTTGTTGGGTGGCACACTGGTGTTGTGAGCTATGTGTCTCTTTGGTTGTGACTGGTGTTTGTTTGCGTTTTCGCTTTGGAGGTCCTTGTTGCTTGGGCAGGTTAATGTTAAGGGCTTCCGCATATGTGGGTTTAGTGTTGCTATGTGTGGGTGTTGATGGTGCGGGTTTTGAAGGGCTATGAGTTGCTTGAGGTGTGATGCAGGTGTTAACCTTCTCCTCTTGACTGTCTAGCACAATCTTGGCCGGAGAGAGCTTTGCTTCCAGTTTGGCTATGTAAGTGCATCTCTCGCAGGTCGTAGTGTTGGGTGGTAGGAGGAGAGGATTGTCTGTGTACATGAGGCAGTTGCCACATTGCCCCAGTATGCCCAGATTCACCAGGTGGACAGGAGAAATCACCGGAAGCTGACCCTTGGACATGCTTGTTTAGGTGCTTTTATGTAAAGTTTAAGAGCTGTTTTCCCTTACCTTTGCAAGGCACTTTGTAATTATAGGCTGTTTAGTGCCTATGATTAATTCCTCCTTATTGACAAGGAGAGCAGAGTGCTTGTATCTATTTCAGGCTTCCTAGTGCTTTCCAGTAGGTTCTAGAGTAAGTGCTAGTCACAGGGGTTCAGATTTTAGTGCTACTACTGAGAAACCAGCTAGTTTTAAGGGAAAATTTGAAGAGCACACTTTCTGGCACCTGGAATAGTTTAACTGTAGCCTCGCAGTGCTGCACGATGTGAAAAATGTGCAAACACATGCGTTTTTAAGCCAGAAAGTTGAAAGGGATAGAAATCAGCCCAAAAGGCTAATAAAATTACAATTTCAGAGCTGGAAACCACTCCTCTAGCGTTAGATAGGAAGTACAATGCTCACTAGTCCCACTGGTAGGCAGTAGGACTTCCCTCTACCAATACAAGGTCTGGATAGCTCTGAGCACAGAAAATAAAGTCCTGAGGCAAGCAAAGCTTGGGATATGTACTGGCTAGAAAAGGTGGGAAATGAGCAAACAAGATAGTATTTTTTTTTTTTTGTTGAAACAGGCTAAACAATGCAATAATACAGTAAATAAACACAGAAAAGGCTAACACACTTGAGTGTGTAGTCCTAGACAGTAAATGCAATTAAAACTCTACAAAATTAGCAATTTAAAACTTTTTTAAATGAAGCAAGGCAAGTGCACAACTGAAAAACGATTTAAGAGGAAGTAACACAGCAGAATAAGTAGCTAGTCTACATATACAGAGAAGTCTATATATACAGAAAAGCAGCTAAAACACACAAACACTTCAGATGCAGTGCAACCTAGAGCACTTGAGTTGTAGCAATATTAAGGCAATTACAGTTATAATAAATGTTCTGAAATATACTCTATATTTCCAAAATGTTTGAGAAGCAGTCAGAACACAAGGAGATTCAGGCAAAAAAAAATGTTTCTTTTTTTTGTTGTTTGAAAGGGAAAAAGAAGAAACAGAAGGCCTTATCAAATGTTCTCTCTGTATTAGGTAGAATGAGCTAATGACACTAGACTGGGAGGAGTGTCCCAGATCAGATTTACAGTAGGGGTGGGCCACTGCAAAGCCACCAAGTATAACAGCAAGACACCAACAGGGAGGGAGGATGAAGACAATAGCCTACAGACAGTAAGCACTAGAGAAAGCCACAAAATGAAAGTTTTTAAACAGATAAAGATTTGTAAAGATACAGAATGCTTTTAACTGCAAACAAATCAGTTACCCATGCAGATTAGTTAATAGTAATAAAATGCACTCAAAAACTAAGCAACAGACAATAAAAGTGCTATATATATGTATGTATATGTAGGTCATGTATAGCTACTGTGATATGGGTAACACAAGTTGTACATCTGTGACACTTGTTCTGTGTGTCACAGCATGAGTAGCTTTTTGTCATAGTGACTGTAGCCATGTATTTTGGTTCCATGATATGGCTAGCTACTACACATCTATGTTGCAGACAACAATCACTGTATTCCATGGATAAATTTGGGTGTTTGGATACATTTGCACAGAGCAAGCTGCTGTAGGAAACATATGGAGCTGTAGTTTCAGACATGTCTATCATGTTGCAAGTGCACAGTCATTGCATATGGCCTAGCTGGTATGCGACAATGCATCACTGCCTTACTTTGCTTACCAGTACTATGAGATATCTGATGTAAATGTATATTTGTGTCTGTTTTATTGTACTATACTAGACAATGATGTCTGAGTTTGTTTCTTTTGTCTTTCAGCTTAGGATAAGTCATGCTAGCGCAGTTAGAGTGGTGGAGGCCGAATGCCAAGAGATGGAGGCTGTTGTAGGTCTGGCCATGTGACCACTTTATCAGGATAGGGCCTTGCTAGACTAGTAGCTTCAATGCATAGAGAAACTTGCTTGTTAGGTACATAGACCATTGCTGTCTGTGGGTTTTTAATCAGAGTACAAGGAGTGGTGTACTTGCATTGTTTAGACTCTACACAATCTCTAGCACATAATCTCTGATGGAACCACTAAATGGGCCAAGAGATACCTACACAAAATACTTTGCACCACAGTACTTGTGTATCATTAGTGTTGCCTCTTTTCTTTATGTGGCCCTGAGAATTATAGTCTGTACAGTTTTTCATCCATACATGCAAGTGAGCCTGAATGTCTTGCAGGATA
Organism: Protopterus annectens; assembly: GCF_019279795.1. Classification (NCBI taxonomy): domain Eukaryota; kingdom Metazoa; phylum Chordata; order Ceratodontiformes; family Protopteridae; genus Protopterus; species Protopterus annectens. Next base: position 1,933,555,118 of record NC_056739.1, on the reverse strand, counting down.
CATCCCTCTCTGTTTCTTCAGTAGGTCAGCCATACCAGTGGTGCAGACATCCATGGCAGGAAAGTTTGGCCTCTGTAGAAGACCCTACCAGTCAGACAGACTATACATGATGTATTTTTTACTTTGAATAGATTTGGGGCTTTTAATGCCTCTTCCTATTTTTAATAAGATGTTTGAAAAGTACTAGATCAAGGCATGATGGTCCCATTGTCTAAATACAGAGAGAACATGTTAAGGTCATCACATCAGGAGATTTATTTATTTTTATTTTTATTTTACATTTGTTGACCAGGACAGACCGACTGGATGCATGTCCATTTTCAATGGAGGCCGGGGAGAAAAGCTTCAACAGTAAGCAGATACATTACATAATAGCAGCAATACATATTACAAACAGTCTATTTACAGTGATTACATAAGTAAGCAAGTTAAACAAGTTCCACAGGTTACAGTTAATCCCGAGCGCATCAGGATTAAATTAAATTGCACAGTAAGATGGTTAACAGATTTTTACACATTCTAGAGAGAGTTATCCAGGCTTGATACATTGACATAGCCAGTTAAGTGCCAAATGTTGTTTGAGTCTAGTTTTAAATTGACCTGAGGTAGAAAGTAAGGTAATATCAGCTGGAAGAGAGTTCCAGGGTCTATTTACAAAGTTTGCAAAGAGAGAATCACCAGCTGTGTTATTAATTTTGCTAGTCTGAATTAGTAGTTTGTTAGAGGATCAAAGTGGTCTAGGATTGTTATAGGGGGTGATAATATTTTTAAGTGCAGGAGCATTGTCCAGATTATAGAGGATTTTATAGGCCATAATCAGTTGGTTATACTGGATTAGGCTGGGTAGTTCAAGCCATCTAAGCTGATTTAGATTGATGCAATGATGTGTCGTAAAAGGCAGCCCAGTGGCAAACCTGGCAATGTGGTTGTAGCAAATTGAGAGTTTGTTAAGGACAGTCTTGTTTAAATTCGAGAGTAGAGGGGATGCATACAGAAGGGTTGAAAGAAGGTGAGAGCGAGCTATGACAATTTTAGCTGGAGGGGTTAGGAAGGCTTTTATTCTGTAAAGTGACCCTAGTTTTTTATTGATGGTTTTGATAGTTTGGTTAACATGTAGGTCAAATTTTAGATTATTATCTATGATGACACCTAATAGTTTTGTAGAGGGGTCAGGGGAGATTATTGTGCCATCACTTGAATTTATGGTAAAGGTGAAAGTGGTAGACCTACGTGTTGGTGAAAATAACAGTATTTTAGTTTCTTTGGGATTTAGGATCAGATGACATTCAGAAAGCCAGTTTTCTATTGTATTAAAGGTGGTCTGGGTAGCTGACCATAACTGTACTGGAAATGTGGCTGAGCAAATCAGAGTAGAGTCATCAGCATATTGGATACAGCTGACTTTTGGGATGACAGTATGAAGGTCGTTAATGAAGATGGAGAACAGCAAGGACCCTAGTATAGAGCACTGTGGTACTCCAAGGGTGTTAGGTAGAAGATTAGAGAGTTTGTTCTGCCAGAGGACAGCCTGCTGTCGACCATTCAGGTAGGATTGAAACCATTGAAGGGCTCTAGTATCTAGACAGAATGTTTACAGGGTGTGGATTAAAAGTCGGTGATCAACCATATCGAATGCCTTGGAAAGATCCAAGAAGAGGGCTGAGGATATATAATTATTGTTGTGATTATGGTTTATGGTGTTGGTAAAGGCTAGGAGGGCTGAAGTAGTGCTATGATGAGGACAGAAGCCATGCTGAGCGTCTGCCATAAAGTGATTCTGGATTAGGTGATGCATGAGTTGTCTATGAATACATTTTTCCATAATCTTTGCAAGTGGAGAGAGTATAGCTATTGGCCTATAATTGTAGAATTCAGTAGAACTGCCTCCTTTGTGAAGTGAGATTACATAGGATATTTTCCAGATGGTGGGAATTTTAGCTTCTACTATGGTTCGATTGATTAGTATTGAGACGGGGTAAGCAATAGCATCAGCTGATTTTTGTAGGTACTCGGCAGGGAGTTGATCAGTAGAAAGTGTAGTGGGTTTTAATTTTTTGATCAAGGTACGGATAAGTGAAGTGGTGACTGGTTGGATGCTGAATGCGAATGGGTTTCTAGAGGTGGTACTTTCAGGACAAGGGGAGCTAGGAGGTAGTTGGCTAGCTAGGGCTTGAATTGTCTCAGTAAAGAATCAGTTAAAACTGTCAGAAACATCTTCAGGGGTTTTATCAATAGTAGCAGCAAGGATTGGGGTTGAAGTTTGTCCAGGATGTAGTAGATTATTTAAACCTGCCCAAAATTTCTGAGGGTTATTTTGATTTACTGTCTGTAAATTACAGCAGTATTGTTTTTTGTCTTGTAAAATGGATGTTTTTGTTTCGTTCCTGGATTGCCTGTATTTAATGTGATCTTGGGCATCTTTAGAAGAATGCCATAAAGCCCATGCTTTGTTTCTAAGGGTAATTTTGAGTTTAGACTCTTTAGAAAGCCATGGCGCAGTTTTTGCCTTTGTTCTCTTTGAACAAACAGGTGCATGCAAATCAAGGATCTCAAGGAATTTGTTGTTAAAGTATGCTACTGCTTCCTCTAAGGGGAGGTGTTTTAGAATACACCAATTACATAAGTTTAGTTCTTGCTGGAATTTGGCAGGGTCAAAGTTTTTATTGTATCTAACCTTTCTGAGTAAGGGTTGTTGGGAATTAATGGCTTTGTGCTTAATTACATATGTGAGAAGGTGATCGCTTAGGCCATCAGGGAGGGTACCAGAGGTATACAGTTGGGGTGACTATTTATGAGTACCTAGTCAAGTATGCTTTCTTTTTGGTTGGGTTTACTTATCCTGGTAGGGGTGGATATGATTTGTGTAAATGCATGCAGGTTAATATGGGTGGTTGGGGATTCTGAGGAACAGGTGCCCTAGTCTATGTTAAAGTCTCCAAGTAGTAGGGTTTCTTGGGGGTAGTGACATGATAGCCAGTGCAAGATATCTTCAAGTGTAGATATATTGTTACCTGGGGGAATGTACATACAGATGATATTAATGCATTTATTTTTATTAAGTTGCAATTTGGTGGCAAGAATCTCTGAGTTATTAATCTGAGGTGATTCTATTATGTTTATGGTGAGATTCAACTCAGATTTATAGAGTACAGGTACCCCACCCCCCCCTTCCTGGAAGCACGATCAAGCCTGTGTATGTTGCACCCAGGTGGTACAACTTCATTGTCTGTAGTGTTAGCTTTTAACCAGGTTTCAGATAAACAGAGAATCTCAGGGGAGTGGACATCCAGAAGTGCATGCAATTCATGCACCTTGTTATTAATGCTTCTAATATTGAGATGACAGGCTAGGAGACAGTTAGTTGGCCTATTAATTGTAGGTTTGTAGCTTAGATTGCAAGTAGAGGGGGTATGTGTATCTGAAGTGGGTGGGCCAGGGTTGGGGTGAATATCACCACCAAGTATTAGGTTAAGTCTATACTTGGTGATGAACTTCAGGAATTTGTTTATTAGTTTGTGGTAGTGTTTGGATCTAGAACTAATGTGCCTGGGGTTGAGATGTTGATAGACTGAACAAGATGCTGGATAGGACCTGGTACTGTAAGTATGGTTGAAGGTGGGAAGATTTACAGCTGGGGTGATAGTATGGCCTTTCAGGACCAGAAATCCCGTGAGAAACTGGTTTTCATACAAGGTAAGGAGGTATGGTGCAAACAAGAGGGGTAGTAAAGAGGAGTATATCATTATTTGTGATTCAGCTAGTGAGTTAAGGAACTGTTTTACCTGGTGATGCAACACCAGAAGATAGAGTGGTGAGGTAAAGGTACTGGAAGGGGGATGGAAAAATACCAGATGAAAGCTAATAGGTGCTATTAAAATGTAGGTAGAAGAATGGGGGTGGGAGGAATTATCCCAGATGAAAACAGATAGGATCTAGAAAGTGGGGGAGTGGCTATAGGACTTTACATTTAGAGGTACTGAGGGCGGGAGGAAATTGGGGGCAGGGGGGGAGCAAAGAGAGCCTGAGCGTAGCGAGGGTGAACGTAACAGGGCTATTGCAGTTTACAAGGTTTCCTAAGGTGTCCTAAAGCTATTGCAGTTTACAAGGTTTCCTAAGGTGCCCTAAAGCTATAAGGCAAGTAATATAGCTCTTAATGTAAGAGCCAGTTTACTTAAGTTACAGGGGAAGGAGGCAAACACTCAAGTAGAAAAAAGAGCCCTATGGCTGACCAAAATGGTGACCTGCTTAATTACACAGCACTAAGTGAAAGCTTAACAAATGATTTTTTTGCATAACATACTCTGCTTAAATGCTGAGAGAAACTGATTTTGTTATGGTGACCAATTGCAGTCCTGTAGACTCCGTTTTGTAGGTAAAGTAGAGTTCAACTAGGAAAAGAGAAAAGCAGAGATTCCAGGGTAAGCATGAAGGCAACAACAGGCAGTTATTTTATAATAATGCATAGAGAAAGGTTTGAGAGTGGGGGGGGGTAAAGTATCACACTTCAGAATGAACTAAGATTTATAGCTAAGAAGCCTAAGCAAGAGAGCAATGCAGTAAATAAACACTTGCCAGATTTTAAAGATATACCTGAAAAACTAAATCAATTGTTCACAATTGTACAACTGGAAATTTGCCAGTAAAAGCACTTCAGGTATAGCTAGCCCAAGTTATTCAGGTCATAAAAGCACTTCTTCAATGTGGGTGTGCAATTTAAACATTAAAAAACACATGCAGCATGTGAGAGCTCTGATTATACACTTTCTCTAGGTAAAGGTTCAGTTTAAACACAAATATCACCACAGAAGTACAGTAAAGTCACTAGTTACTTGTAGAGCCTCTGCAAAAAAATAGAGCAATCTGTGCAGAATCAGAATTTAGCAGCAGGTCATTCAGTTACACAAAAAACAGTAAAAGATCCATACAATGAAGAAACTTACACTAAGTCACACCAGGTCAGCCAAAGGGGAAAGAGAGAGGGAAATCCTAAGCACCTAGATTTGAAAATGCTGCCTGCACTGAATTGTAGCAGTTTAACCTGTTTTGAGGAAAGAGGGGGGTGGGGGGAAAGAGAAGGCAGTAGGAGTGGTTACAGGGAATACCCTGATTGACTCAAGACACCACACCAGATGTAAGTTGAATGTAAGGGCCTAAAATCAGCACTCAGCACTGTGTTATTTGCACTCAGTACTTTAATTTTAATGTTACTTGCACTCAGCACTGTAATTTCACTTATGTTTAGCAGGAAAGACAGGCCAACAGTATACAATTTTAGGAATTTTTGCAAGGGTTACTTGTTCAAATGTCAGGCTATTGCAGTTTATAAGGTTTCCTAAGGTGTCCTAAAGCTACAAGGCAAGTATTATAGCTCTTAATGAAAGAGTTAGTTTACTTAAATTACAGGGGAAGGTGGCAAACACTCAAGTAGAAAAAAAGAGCCCTATGGCTGACCACAATGGTGACCTGCTTAATTACACAGCACTAAGGGAAAACTTAACAAATGATTTTTGTGTGCAACCTACTCTGCTTAAATGCTGAGATAAACTGATTTTGTTATGGTGACCAATTGCAGTCCTGTAGACTCCGTTTTGTAGGTAAATGTAGAGTTTAATCTGCTTAAATGCTGAAAGAAACTGATTGTGTTATGGTGACAAATTGCAGTCCTGTAGACTCTGTTTTGTAGGTAAATGTATAGTTCAAACTAAGTCACACCAGATCAGCCAAGGAGGGAAGAGAGAGGGAAATCCTAAGGACCTAGATTTGAAATGATTCACAGCATCTTGCTTATACTGTGTATGTTTATATGAATATATATATATATATATATATATATATATATATATATATATATATATATATATATGGAAACACCTTATAATCTCGAAATACTGAAATGTCGCATTTCAGTATCTTGAGACTATAAAGTCGAAGTTTAAAAATAGCAAACGTGCATAATCGCGAATTTAAATATCTCAAATTCGCGGTTATGGCTTTATGCTACATAATGTTCGGGATTGTATGAGGATGGTGTGTGGTGCTGTGTGTGGATTTAGGTGTTATGTCAGTTGAGTGTTTTGTAAGAGTTTTGGGTGGGAGTTTGAGTGTATGTGAGTGTGCTGATATGTGTGATGTGTGTGTGAAGGACTGTAGAATGTGTGTGTGTGTGCATGTGTGTTTGTGTGTTTGCTTTTGTTTACTGTTTGTGTGATCTCGGAGTTAGTATATATAAGTAGGGGGGTGTGGGGGGTGCAGCGTAGATTTGTGGATGTGTGTTGTTTTGTTTGTTTATGTTGTGATGTGGGTGTTGTGGTATATGTGTGGTCTGGTGTATGCTGTGTTTTAGGTGTTTTGAATTTTGTGGTTTTGGGCTTTGCGGTTTTGGTGTGTCGGTGTTGTGTGGATTCGATTTCATGGTCTCGAAAAACTGAAATTCGAGATTTTAGTATTTTGAGATTATGAAGTGAATCCATATATATATATATATATATATATATATATATCTATATATATATATATATATATATATATGTAGTTTACCTTCATAATGTCGATCATGTAATGTCGACCCCGCTTCTGCGAATACCGAACTATGACTTCACAAAACTTCAAACACCAAATTTCCAAACTGCAAAATCTCACCCCCTTTTTGATACATGTTAGCACTGGTTTGTAGGTGTGGCACGGTTGGAAATATTGAAATTCAAAGTTTTTTTGACATTCGAAAGTTTTCGCGTTTCTGGTTTCGCAGAAATGGTTCGGTGATGTGGCTGTTTGGTAATACATGATTGACAGTATGAAGGTAACCCTATATATATATATATATATATATATATATATATATATATATAGTACACTTCCTCTTCTGGTAGCGCTTTATGTACCGTGTCATCCATTTTTTTCCATTAAGCAACAGCAAGGCAGGTCCTGGGTAAACAAAAGACCTATGATTTATTCATTCCTGCTTGAGTAACTCTAACAAACCAATTTTCTCCAGCATAAAGATGCAGAGGGTTGGGAATAGCTATTAGAGATCTAAAACACTTAAGTTTCCAAATTCAGCCATTAAGGCTGTCATTACATTTGCCTCCTGATATAAAAGTCAAACATTTTTTTAAAATTAGTATTTAATAAATAAACTGTATTATCTGTTATTGTGTATAATTCTGTGGAATTGTCCTTGAATATCCAGTACTGTAACAACAATGGAAAAATGCTTGTACAATATACTAGGCAGAAGAAACAGAAATGTGATATCTAACTTGCATTTTAATCTTCCTTCACTTTGCCGGCATGAGTAGAATAGAAGAATTCATATGGACCACCTCCCATGAAGAGTGGAAATTGAATTAGTCATCTGCAAAAGGAAACTAAGCAAATCCATTATCTTAACAGTTTGAAGCCATCTGGCTGAAAAGATGAAATGTCCTTCACACATTTCTTTACAGTATGTAGAGTTATATTACTGTTATGATTTTTTTAAAGACTCTGCTTTTTAAATACTACTTAATATACATACATTGTAATTAGTGTAACACAAGTACTATTTTCATTATATTAAACTCTCGTTTTCTTTGTCTTTACCTTTTTAGTCTTCTCACCACTTAGTATTCTTTGATAGTCATAATTTACTTGGCATTTACATTTTTGGATGCCAACAATTATGAGTCCTTTGTACATAAATCAAGCTCTGACTTCTTGTTTATGAAAAGCATTGTTTTGTATTTTTAGCTTTTTATTAAAATGCCTGAATGATTATCTGAGTGATGCCTGTGAATGCATACTAAAATAAAATAGAAAAAAGTACTCCATCGAAACTGGAAACTGCTTTCTCTAAACATTGTAAAACATGATAAAATAATACATATTTAAAATGTATTACTAAACATTATTCTCAATATAAACATAACAGCAATTGTCTGAATACCAAAAACAATGAGTGGTAGAAGAGACAAGTAAATGAAGCAGACCAGAAAATGCAGACAGAGAATACATGACAATGCAGTAATTAAGGCAGGCCAAATTCTTCGAACAGAGGGAGAGGAAGATGGAGGAGAAGCAGTTGTCAGTAATAGTGACCACAAATTTGCAAATTTGTTGAATTAAATCTGTTTTAATGAGCAAGCTGCTTAGTGCACCTGACTTTAAAAACAAAAGATCTTTCAACCTGACTTTGATTTCCACTTTTAAGGTGTTTAGAAAATCATGTGACAGGGAAATGATTTGATTAATAACTCTCCTTCAGTTCATTTTTTTAATCTCTCTACTAACAAGAAAGAAGCCTTAAGAAATATTCAAAAAGGGATGTATAAGTAATGCGAGTCAATAAACTAAGTACTATAGTTACCAAAATACAGAAAAAAATATAAAAAATTGAGTCTTAACCTTTTGCAGGATAACACAGCTTATGAAAATATCATGTATTTAGATTTGTTAAATGATGCCAGGATCAGTGTGTATATAAGTTATATTTTAGTTGAGTATCCCAAGTTAGGTGTATTTTTTTGAATAATGAATGATTTTTTTCTGCCCCACTTTGAAATTAAGAGTTAGTATGGGGTGAAATACAGAGAACATTCCATTATATATTAATAGTATTTTAAATCCATTAGTACAAAATGTCATATAGACAGATAGGTAGATAAATGGCTAGATAGATAGATAGATAGATAGATAGATAGATAGATAGATAGATGGGCCCCATGTTTTGTCGAACATCATTAATGTCAATGGTTTGGATAGCTGAGCAGTGGAAATGTCAGTGGTTTGTAATTCTGAGACTGTTAAGTGGGGATAGGGTGGTAGTGAGAGTGCTTGTGTGTGTGTATGCGCATTAGGGTCAGGATTAGAGTTGGGGATGAGTGAAGGATAGTTGTATGTTTGTGTGTGAGTTTGTCTATTTTAGGGTTAGGGTCAGGGTTAGGTTAAGGGACAGATACAGTGTTGTTTGTCTGTGTTTGTGCATATTTTGTGTGTCTGAGTGCGTCTTTTGATGTGGCAGTGCTATGGTAAGGTTTGTATGAAGGTAAGCTGTAGGGCTGTGGATGAGGGAAGGAGCGTTGTCAGGATTAAGTTTAGCACTCATTACTAAGGTGGTGCATTGGGCAATATTGCATCATTTTATTTGAGTCATGCCGCAAAAGGAGAGGTTAGAACTGTTGATCAACTATTGAAAAGGGAAAACAGTTCATTTGATATCATTTGTACTTAACTGAATTAATTTCAAGTTATATGATTTTTGTTTTGATTTAGGTGAAAACATTTACAAGCAAAGAAAAGTGGTGTCTATAGCACACTCATTTGCTCATAGGAGAAGATTTTTTTATATAAAATAAATTTTGTAAGAATAAGTTTTAAGTATATTTTACTAATGATTTATTGTACATATAAAATGGTGACACATCATCTTTTAAGAATTGTATATCTGATTTGAACAAAAGTGCTTCATTTGTAAAAAATTAAACATTTCTTTGGGCATACAAATTAGTACCAAAAAGAGTGAGAATGTTTTTCTTTCTTACACAGAGGAAGCCTGAATTTTTTTACATGCAAACACCCTAATTATAGGACAATGTTATCAGTAGTCAGGCTGTCAGACTTTCTAGACGTACAACCGATAAGACTGCATTTTTGAAGAACTCAGAGTATTGCAAATCTGATTTAGAGACTATGAGAAATTAGAATAGACAGTATGTGTCAACAACTTTGTATACAAAACAGTGTCAACCAATTGTGAATACTTCTTAAAGCACTTCAAATGTTTTGACAGTTTTCCTGGTATTGTTATCAATGTGATGGCAGCTCTAATGTTTAAAACTGATCGGCTTAATTTTAAGTCTTGCCTCGGCAAATTTCATTTTATTCCGAGGAAGTCTGTTCTTAATGAACGACAAATATGATGACCAATAAAAACATTTTATTACATGGATTCATTTAGGGATGATCTATGTTTTTTTTTTTTTTTTCGTTGATTTCATTTTGGTAGTTCATGAGTACCAAAGGTATCCTGGAGGAGTTTTGCATGACTAATTGAAGGCTTGAAATACATTGCAAGCACAGTTAATTGTTATTGTAAGGCCATATATAAGAAGAGTATGGCAAGAGATTGTCATATTTTCTCAATAGCTTAAGAAAGTATAATGTCAATGTAATTTAGAGTACATGAAAAATGAAAATGAGAAGTCTAAAATGTAAGGGTTTTAGCCTAGTAGTGGGAGGACTGAAGCTTGATAAATAACACTCCTAGCAAATGCACAAATAACAAAGAAAAAAGACAAGCATTACAGAAGTTTCTAGGAATGGTTAATTATTTCATAAAGGTTGTATCTAACATGTATGATATAATAGTGAGTACAAGACAGCTGCTAGAGCAACATGCAAGCACTGGATGAACAAGTGAGCAGGAGATGAGTATTGTCATGCTCAAGAGACTAGTTATAGAATGCAATAATGCTGAAGTAACTTGGGTTGTAAAAATGTGGCATTCTTAATGTTATAGGAAACTACAACAACTGCCTATAGGCCACATATATTTACAGATGTGCACAAGACTTGCACTCATACAGAGAGAAAATATTAGCAATATTGTGTGTGTATACGAAATTCTATGAAAATAACTATGGTGTAGAAGTTCAGGTGGAAACAGTCCATTAACTATTGATAAGAATATTAATACAATGTGGGATTGAACAAAGTCTACACAATGTGCATGTGTCAGAAAGATGAGCAGCAATGCTAATCACATATGCATGCTGCTCAGCAAGTTTACATTAATACAAGCAAGTATCCATAGCCAGCAACAGTGTTGGTGGTTAGGAAAACATGTCAAGCAGCATAAACATACACAATAAACAAACAAACTTGGCTATAGACAAGCGTGTTAAGCATGCTCACATGGACAGTATGAAGAGCTACATAGGATAGATAGTGTAAGCTGTACCAGGCAGGAAAAGTATATTGAGTATACTGTGCAATAAATCAAACTTATGAATACAGAAATAAGTAAGATGGGGTGGAAAACAGCAAAGGCAACTGCAGCAGATGGGTTAACAGACAGGAAAAGTATACTGAGGACAATGTGCATAGAAATCAAAGAGATGTATACAGAAATATGTCAGAAGGGATGGTAAATGTTCACATTCTAGTAAGATAATTGATGTGAAGGTGCTTATGCCATAAAGATAATTTTGTAATACTAAAATTTTGCAGTACTTATGTCATAATAATTAATGGTGGTCACACTTCTTGAGCAACTATACATAAATAAAAGCAGACATTGTATTATAGGATGTAACAGTTGCAGAAATAAACATTGTAACTGAAGGGAATTACATGACATATAGGTTCATAGGTTCATAGGTTTATACTAGGCTATCTGCCCTAAGGCATTTATAAGCCTAGCCCAAATTTTTGTGGCTTACGCCACCCCTTATATGAAAAAATACTGTGCCCATTAGTTTGTTGTGCCTCTGTCCAGCAGAGACACAGAGATGATTCCCGAGGTAAACCTACGCTCTCCCATCCACAGGTCAAGATTTATCTTGAACAGAGCCAGCGAGGTGCTCTGTCTCACATGGACCGGGATTTTATTCCACAGCATAGGGAGTCTCTGAGTGATAAATCTATCCCTCCAGCACGTCCTATTTATATCCGTGCTAAGGTTTAAGTCGCTTGCTCTAGTGGTTTTGGTGGATTTGGATTTTTTGAGGTGGAGCATGTCCATTAATTCCGGGTTGGACATGGCCTTGTATGTCAGGCACATGTCACCTCTGAGCAGACGGTATGCGACTGAATAGAGCTGGAGTTTCTTCAATCTGGCAGCATATGACAGATTTTGGAGTCCCTTTATCCTTTTGGTGAGGAACTTTTGGGGTCTCTCCAATTGCTGCAGATGTCGGGTGAGATACATCCCGAATGGGGCATTGTACTCGATCATTGGTCTGATAAGTGAAGAGTACAGGGGAACAATGACCTCACTAGATCTGGATGTGAATCCCTTCATGATCAGGTGGGCAATGTAGAAGGTCATGAATATGGATGTCAGTGACATGCTGAGTTGTGATGGCAGTTTGCAAGGATAATAAATATATTATGGGATATTTGCACAGTGTGCATTTTGTCAATATAACATGCTAAAAATAGGAATGGCTCAGGCATCACAATCTACTTTTGCAGGAATCAAACTCATTCCATAAATGTTAACACTGACCTGTTTATTAACTATGTACACCACAGAAATAGGCCTAACACATGCATTTGGAGGACCACCCTTGAAGGGCATTATGAATTTCTCTATTCTAATAGTTATGGACCCCATATGTAGGTGTATGTGGTATTACAAATGTGGGAACAGAGTCTGACATACATAACACCCTTGCATAAGGCACTCTTGCCTCACACAGTTATTGTGCAGACAGATAAGAACAGATGCAAACAACATGCTATGATGCAATGTATTCCCCAGAACTTTGTATTGTCGGCATCTGCCAGAGGAGGTAGCAATGGGTATTGTCACAAAAAAATGGAATTAATGCATAAATTAAGAAAGAATCCCTGATAATGAATGGCATATCAGCATGCCAGCTTGATGGCAATTAAATAAGTATGCTCATGTGTACACAATTGTGATCAGGGCTGTATCAATGTTTCATGGTCAAGGAAGGTTTCTTTGCATGTCTATACACATACCACCAAAGAACTGGAGCATACTCCAATATACCACAGTACTCAATGCTTATGTCAAAGTAGCACTCTCAGCATGACTTTGGCAGAACAAATGACATCAACACATGATCATAGCATATGTGGGTGACAGCACTGTTAACAACATGTACACTGACTGTAAGAGGTGATGTCAGGTTTATAACTATATAGCTAACATCACAGGCTAATGAGAGTTTGCTGAAACACAAGCACAACTGCAGATTTATTTGATGACTGTGACATTGTGCATTTCAATGGATGACATCACCATTATGTATTTCCTTCATGCTTCTGCTAAAAAGTGGTTACAAAGCACAAGCATACCATATAGATATACCGCACATATATGTATTTGCAGTCTGTTCTACATAGTAAGATTAAAAAACACATATTCACAAACAACAGTCATTCCTGTATTCAAACTCCCTACCTATGTACTGAAAAAAATCTACATGCAAGTATATTATATGCACACACCACAGGAGAAATCTGACTGCATATGAGCCACACTGCATCTTTGAAAGGATAATATCAGCTGTGTCAAGCAAAGGAGATGTGTGTGCAAAAATGACTTCTACATCTGTGTGGAATTCTAAATGTTGCCAATACTAAGAGGTGTAACACACTCCTGTATCCATTTGCATTCACACACAGTTAGTAGAGTCTCACTCCTTTGCAGGAACTCTCTATCTATTCACTGACACAATCTGAACACAAGTATTATATGTAATCGCCACAGGAGACATCTGACTTTAGTGGTGTAAGAGTGCATTATTGAAATGATGACCTCATCAGCGTGTTGCAGACAGTATGTATTTGTGGACAAAGTGAAAAGGTGATGTGAGATTGATCTGACCAAGTAAAATGATTCTCACAAGTGGGAGTTAAATGAGCACACCTGTTAAACTAATCCTCTAGTGATGCAATGCATCCACTATTACACACACATTGATCGTTGTGAGAGTAGGACCCCTACCCATCTAGTTATGCAATCAAGAGGACACAGTACTTAACGTATGTGCCACCACAGAAGAGTGACTTTAATAGTGTGAGAGTACACTTTATACAGGATGACATCAGTGTAGTGTTGCAGAGAAGATGGTGCTGGTAGAAGGGTCTGACACTAATGTGGACTCACCTTGCAGTGTAAAATTTACTCCAGGCTACTATTTTATTGAGGTTAGCAGTAGTTAAGGTCAAATTTGCACAACTCTCTACAGACACATACGTTGACTAACGTGAGATTAGAACCCTCTACCTACCTAAAGGGCACAGAACTTAATGCAAGCAGCACTGTATCTGACTGTTATAATGTGAGACTGCACTTTACAGAGGATGATCAGTGTAGTGTTGCAGAAAAGATGATCTTGGGAGAAGGGTCTGAAATAGATGTGGACTCAGTCTGCTATGTAAAATTAACTCCAGGCTACTACTTTATTGAAGTAGTTAAGGTCATATTTACATGACTTTATACACACACACACACACACACACACACACACACACACACACACACACACACACACACACACACACACACTCACACAAGCAAGTTGAATGCTGAGAGATTAAAACACCCTACCTATCTATTGATACATGCTAGAGGACACAGTACTTCACACAAGCAGCACTGCAAAAGTCGTACTTTTACACGTTGACAGTATAGTGTAGATAGGATTAAATTCTCATTCTGTATCAGAGAAGATATTGTGAAGTTGAAGATTTTGTGCAAATCCATGTCTGTTGATGTGATAGAGTAATGTTAGGATCAATAACACACGCATACTGCTGACCTATGTCAGCTATGCTGTCATTAATATATACTGCAGAACTCAGAGTGAAATGTACCTGTCTTTCTTATGTATATGAGACTCATACACTTGTGAAAGACATAATGGATCATCAGGTTGTGATGGTGGAATGTAGACATTAATGAATGGTACTGATATTAACTATGATATGTGCTCATGCAATGTGGACTGCCAATACTAAACAATACTAAATGTTCCAATACAGAAGGGGTAAAAATATGATTTATGTGCATCAAGACACTTTGCAGTTGTATATACATTGAAAGTCTCAGTGCTGCAGTGAAGACCCAGCTGTCCAGAATGAAGTTTTCAGTTAACTACACAGTTCACTGCATTTCACGAGTATATTATATAACTTCCAAGTAACGAAGTAATATATTCCAGTAACAATACTTATTTTGTTCCAAATCCCTCCCTAAAGTGGAATGCTGAGAAACATATTTGAATGGATGTTGGCAAAGTGTTAGGGCATGCATGATTATACTTTGATGTGTTGAACTGGACTGTGAAGTACTAGTGTTTAATAGTGTTCAGTAGTGTTCAGTGGCAACCTTTGCACAAATAAGAATCAGACAGGAAATGTTGTGATTCCGATTACATTTATAACACATCTGCTTTATCCTAAAATGTTGTTTACATGTGCTCTGCGTGTTGTAGTATACCTTTCCATGTTAGCTCCAAAGCTCAGTTCAAATATTATGTGTTGTGTTTGCCTTCCACATTTGCGTAATGGTATGCTGCAAGCAAACAAGAGTTCTCTGCTGTAGGAAAACATGAAAATCTTTAATTTGGTTTGCCTTCTATAATGTAAACAGGCTTAACAGTGATGTGTGGCCATCAGCATTCTGGACAGTAGTTAGTGGAGAAAATCTACCTGTCAGCCTAAATTCTCTGTGGAACAAGGTGTAAACTTTGAGCTAAATGAAAAAGCAAAGGAAAGGCAGGATAGAACTCCACTGTTCAGGTTATTTGACAAAGAGTGTCAGAATGTTATTATTACAGTTACTTTTTATCATGACTTCAAGAATACCTAGGAATGACTATTATAAATATGCTGCCTGGGTAAATTGTGTGTGCAATAGCTACTGAAATAATCCTTTACAACTAGAGACATACTACAAAGGAAATCAAAGATAAGTGAGTGTACAATGCAGTATAAAGCATAGATTCATCTCGTTTTGCAATAACAAATGAAATGCTATTGAGCATCACACAATATAGCTGTGGGTTGCCAGACTTTATGCAAATGCTGAGGAGAATTGATAAAATAGAAGCAGCTTAGACAGATACATGGTCAACTCAAGACATTTATAAAAACAGACAGTAACAGCTTCACCTAATGCTGAATTTGAACTGCTGTCAAGATGAAAAATTAAGTTTACAAACTTGACCATTATCTCTAGAGCCCAACAAGGAAATCCTACTTACACTCATTTCAAAATCACACCTTTGAAGGGACAGTGATACACGATGTAGCCAATGGCAGATGCAGGTTTTATTCTTCAGCAAAGTAATGGCAGACAGAAAATGCTATAACATGACATTTACATTTATCAGCCTAATGAATAGTCAACAGTACAAAGGGTGAGAAAGAAGGGGTGAAAATAAAGACAGATATACAGACACATATGAAAGGGTGGTGTTATGGGTCATAAATGCATATCTTGATGGTGTGTCCACAGTATTCATCTGGCATGCACTGTATCAGTTAATGATAGCTCTGGGGATCAAAAAGCTGTAGGAGAGACAAAACCTGATGAAGACATGAGTAGAATAAGGGGGGTTGCTATGTCTTCCTTATGGTCATGGTTATACTGACAAATGCTTAACTAGACACAAAGCAAGATATGCATCATGAAACAGAAGTGCAACATCACATTAAGAAATAATGTGATATACGTCTGGAATTGAACCCTTGATGGTATGTGCAAAAAATAATCTTCAAACAATTGATTTATGTCAACACTCCACAAAGAATGTTGCACTTGACTACATCCAAAAGTCAAAGAACTGTGAGACTAACTGTTACCAATGATTTCTTTTACTCTGCTTTTACTCTGTATTCTGATACTGCAGTGTTTTTAAGCACCTTTGTACAAGCAAACTGGACTACTGTGAGTGATGGTAACAGCTAATCAGGGTTTTCCATAGGTCATGAACAGCCATTCACCATCACTTAGCATTGCTGTGCAAAGCCAACATCCACACAAATGCTGAGGGGAAAAACTTGAAGGCTTTCTTATGGGCTATTTCTGGCCCTGCATGCTTTGTGTGATTCTATTTTTGACCAGAATAAATGTGTGAAAAAGGGGTTGATAGGAAAGTAGTGAAATAGGAGGACAAGCAGAGGAGAAGACAAAGCAAAAAGAATGGAGGAATCTGCATGAAGGTAGTGGGAGAAAGCCATCACTATCCACTTCCTCACAACATAAATGTAGATGTGTAGCAATGATTTGCTGACTTTGGACTGTCACCACTCCAAGGGTAGGTGACAACAACAGAATAAAGTTGTACAGTCAACTGTACCAAATCAAATGTGTCAAGAAGACAAATAGGTGAAGTGCAGAGCTATACATGGGTTGTTATTTTTTTGTGGTACAAGTGCCCATTATTTACTTTTTTTATCTTACAAAGAGAGAAGAATCTTGGGGAAAGTGCTTAAGAATGTGAGAGTCAGGTAGGAAGTTTAGGTGAGGAAGCAGGTGCAGACATACTGGACAAGCAAGACAGACAGTCATGATGATGGACAAATTAAGGTTGGGAACACCTTGATTGGGGATAGGTAGAGAACACCAGTGGCAAACCCACATAAAGCCTGAGAAAAGTGAGAATTTAGTCTTCACCCTCAGAATGGTCATCACTGCCTCCTGTCTCAATTTCCTATGTCAGTGCTCAATGTGACATCATCTTGGCAATGTGATGAAACATTTTTCTACATGGTTGTTTTGGGTACCGAGGCCCCTTTCCATTATATCTTCCACTAGGTCAGCTTTTGGCAGGTGAGAAAATCACCACCTCCACCAATACTACTCCTTGAGGGTATCAGTGCACCAGCTGCCAGGGCAGAGGTACCGCATGTAAATGGGGCAGATAGGGCAGGGGTTGTGGAGGCAGCGCTGACAGCCTGGGATTCTGAAGTGCTGGGTATTGGTGCTGCAGCCTGTGGAGGGATGGTGGACTGATCTGCAGTGGTTGGTCTACCTCTCTTTGCTGCATGTCAGTTTTTGTAAGCAGAAATGTATAACAACAGAATATTTTAAGGTATATAAAATATCCCTCCCTGTGATTATGTGAGGTAGTGTCAGCTATGCCAGAGAGAGTAGGGCAGTGCATGTGTAACAAATGCCAGCATAGTTAGCTGGAGTATAAAGAATTTTATGTCATTTGAATAGAAAATTGATTTGTACAGATGCTTGTGTTAAAAATGTATTTATGAAGTTGATTGTGTTAAAAATGTATCAACAGTGGGTCCTGCTACACAGAAAAGAAATATACATGTATGCCAGACTGTATTGTAACTGATGAAATGTATACAACAGAAGATGCTGTAAGGGAAGGAGTTATAGCCTGAAATTAAATAACTTGGTTTAGGCCATAAAGATTTTATTTCACAGGCCAGAATGCAGGCAGAGATGCAATGACTGGGCTGGGATCCTGCTCATATTGTCCTTAATGGTGAACTAATTGCTACCCTCGATTGCCAATCCTGGCTCAAGTTTCTAGTGAGGGGGTAGTATGGGAACCACAGAATCATATGACCAGATGTGATGTCACACTGTAGCCAGTACTGAAATTGTATTTAGATACTAGTGAGAGATGTGACAGATCTCAGTGAGCACTCTGTTTTAGAAGTGACAGGACCACTCACCCACTTCATCTTGCCTTGCTTTAATAAGTAACTAAACTAGGGAACACCAATTATTCAATCATTTAGGAAAATATAGTGAGATTAACTGAAAGTATTGTTTTTCTGCATCTGTCTGTGTCTTTCCATCTTTGTTTCTCTTTTTATATTTCTTGTGAATTGAAACTCTGTTGTTTATTGTAAATAGATACTCGGCATTCTCATGTTTTTTATTATTTATTATTAAATATATTTACACCTTTCACTGTGGCTGGTCTGTTAGAAAATATTTTAACCATTGAGAGCACTTGCATTTGTTTATTGGCACTGTAGAATCACACTCCTGAAAGACTTGCCAATTGATTAACACTACCATTTGTATAAGTATTAATATGACTGAGTAATTGGATACCTTGGCAAGATCCTTAAAGTAGCTGACTGTTGGCATTGAATCTGCCTTATAGTCTGGTTGGAGGTGGCATAGAAGGTAAATCTGTGCCAGCAGGTAAATCTTTGTGTGTGTGTGTGTGTGTGTGTGTGTGTGTGTGTGTGTGTGTGTGTGTGTGTGTGTGTGTGTGTGTGTGTGTGTGTGTGAAAATCAAATCTGAAAGAGTGTGTGTGTCATCTACTTTGAACAGGGACATACAACACTGATTTCTTCAGAGAGAAAGGTAGAGTCTTATATGGGGTCAGGAGAGGAAGTTCACCCCCAGGACTGGAGTGTGCTCCCTGTGTGCTCTTAAGCAAAATTGTGCTTGGTGCAGAGAGCTGCATCTGAAAATACTCTGCGTGTATATTTTTGCTCTCAAAGTGAACATGTACCACAGGTGTCAGTGGTGAGGATTGAGGTTCCTTGATTACTGGCTCAGAGGAGGGATGTCAGTTATTGGTGGCAGTAGTGGGATATTAATTGAACTTCTGTAGCCTGTAAGCAGTTGTCATTGAAGGTGTGTGTGTACTGTCAGCAGCCACAATGTAAACATGCAGAGTTTCATTGTTCACAACTGTTTTATTTGTTTTTGTTAGTTTAGTTTAGTAAGGGAAAGCAGGCAAAGATGTCAGCAGAGGATTATGGCAAGCTGACCGTGAACCAGTTGGCTAAGGTGTGCAAATCCAAAGCACTGGTGCATGCCAACCTGACTACATAAGAAAGGATTTCACCCTAAGTCACAGCTGCAGCACAGACTAACAACCAAGAGAAAACACAGTCTGATGATGGGGATGTGCAGCCCTCAGAAACAGGACAGTTCACCTTTTCCTCAGAGAATTAAAAAAAACAACTGGAGTTTAAGAGACTTGAATTATAAACAAAACCAATGGAATTATAATTGGCAGAGAGACTGCAGCATTTGGAGATTGAAGAAAATGAGAGACTGCAGTGTTTGGGGGCTGAAGAAAAATGAGAAGCAGTGTCAACATGACAGGAACATGCTGACTCTTCTACAGGAACATGGAGGTAATGGGGAAGGGAATAATAAAATCCGAGAAGCAACAGTGGTCAGTACATTTCTTCCACGGTATAAAAAGGAGGCAATGTTGATAGTTTTATTCATATATTTGAAAGAATAGTTATGTATGATGTTGACTGAGGGGTCTGGGTATGGTCCTGACCCCCTTACTCCATGGTAAAGCTGTAACTGCTGTCTCTAAATTGTCTGACACTGAATGTTAATATTATGACAAGGTTAAAAATGTTTATTGGGGTGTTATAAGTTAACACCTGAAGCTTACAGAAAAAAGTTTCATGAGCATAGACGCAGGGCAGATGAAAGTGCATTTGATTATATTGCTGAGATACGCATTTATTTTCATAGGTGGGTGAGTGGGTGTCAGGTCACCACTTTTAAAAGGCTGGCAGACCTTTTGGTGAGGGAGCAAGCCCATAGCACTTTGCCTGAGAACATCAGAATCTACTTGGCTGACTGGGAGTTTAACTCTGCAGATAAGCTGTGGAGAAAAGGGGATCTCTACTTAGCAAGTATGGCACAACTGCATAAGAGGACGATAGTCTGTGCTGCACATGGATATAAGGAACACATGTTGGGCACCTGAACCACCCCAACAGAGTCCAACAGCAACAGGGGAAGCCACTAGTTCAGCTACACAGCCAGGATCAATGTTTATATGTTGTAAATCCAACCAGAGGGGCCATGTAGCATGCAAATGTCCAAAGAAGCAAAGTGGGGAAACAAGGTAGGGAGGCCAGCAAGTAGGAATAACAGCATACCAGTGGTAAGTTGTCTGGTGACAACAGGGGTACCAAACTATCATTGGAGTTTGTATCCTAGCTTGGTTAATGGGAAACAGGCCACAACCAAGAGAGACACCGGCTCTGACATAACCATTGGGAAGTCTCCACTGGTTAAAGAGGAGCAGTACTTGACTGGCCAGTCCACTCCAGTCAGAGCTTTAGGAGGGACCCCATTCCAAATACCTTTGGCCAGGGTTCACCTTGACTGGGAGGGTGGAAAAGGAAGCAAGCAATTAGGTGTGTTTGAGGATATCCCTGCATATGTCTTGATAGGGAATGATTTTAATAATGCAGAGCCTTGTGTGCATGCAGTTACACACAATCATTCATATCGGCCTTGTAGCCTGGGGGTGACCCAGACAGATCCCACACCTGAAGCCAGGGCTGGTGATGTGGCTATTTCAGGGAGGAAGCTACCATGTAGCAGTGAGCTTGAAGGTGAGACACAGCTGCTGATAGGTACTGATGTTCCCTTGGACAGAGTGACTCCAAGGTCAGAGCTGAGTGGTAGTACCCAGTCTGAAAGTGAGACACTGATGTCAGAAGATGCCTGACTTCCTGTAGAAGGGGAGCTGGGAAGGGTCACAAAAGTAGAGTTGAGACAGTGTCAGCTCTCAGACCCTACATTACAAGGCTTAAGGGAGACAACTAAGGAGGCACCTAATTCTCAAAGAAAAGGGGAGTCTGTATACTGGAACAAAAGGTTAATGTATAGAGAGTGGTCCCTTGAGGGAGGGCTAGAAGGTGAAGCAATACAGCAGTTGGCAGTGTCTAAAGCCTACTATCTAGCACTTCTATCCATAGCCCATGACATTCCTTTTGCAGGTCATATGAGCATAAAGCATACCAAGAGATGTACTATGGAAAACTTTTGTTGGCCAGAGATTTCAAGGGACATAACAGGGTATTGCATAACCTGTGAGCAGTGTCAAAAGGTAGGCAAGGTAGGAGACAAGATCAAAGCTCCTTTGATGCTTTTGCCTTTGACTGAGTACCCATTTCAGAGGGTAGCTATGGATATTGTGGGGGCCACTGAATACCCCAAGTTACACAGGAAAGAAGTATATCCTAGTGGTAGTAGACTGGGTCTACTTCATTTCACTGAAAGCTCATTTCACTGAAAACTCATTTGACTAAAACTCATTTTATTGAAAGTTATATATGGCCTTTTCTTCACTGTAGTGCAATCCTGGAGTTAGTATATATAGTAATCGGTGGTGTGGGGGCATAGCCCCACACCTATTTTAAATGTTTAAAACCATAGATATGGATACTTACAAGTGCCCCCCACACACCCCTTACTTTATATACTAACTCCAGGATCACACTACAGTGGGGAAAAGGCCATATATAACTTTCAACTAAATGAGGTTCAGTCAAATGAGGGTTTTCAGCGAAAAGAGCTTTTAGTGAATTTTGCACAGGCAACTGAGTTTCAGTGAAATGAACTTTCAGTGAAATGAAGTAGACCTAGTAGTTTATGCTACTGGATACCCTGAGTTGGTGGCTTTGTCTTCCACTGAGGCAGAGAAGGTGGTAAATGCTTTGTTAGATATTTTCAGAAGGGTAGGTTTCCCGAGAGAAGTACTGATTGACAGAGGTGCCAATTTCTTGTCAGACCTGCTGGCTTGTCTGTGGGCGCACTGTGGAATGAAGCACCCTATGACCCCTACCACCCCCAGACTAATTATCTTGTGGAAAGGTTAAACTGTATGCTAAAGACTATGCTAAAGGCATTTGCAGAGCCGTTTAAGAGAGACTGGAACAAATATATGGGAAAATTTGATTGTAACAGCAAAGGTGTGGTCTATGGTGCTCTGTCAGGTATGGCCATCATTTTATATTGGAAATACTGAATGTGCCTTAAAAGAAAGGATGTATGAAAAGGCAAAATTATGAATGCCCTGTCTAACCATGTAACAAAATTTCACAACCATTACTTTTATTTTGTAGTTGTCAAGCAGATCCACCAAGGGGCTAAAGGAGGCCAATGGCATTTATTTCTAGAAAGAAGGGACGTATTTTGGCAGCTGATGTTTCAAGCTGATGTTTGGTCAGGTATTAATGAATGTGTCTCCATTTCCAGTCTGTTAAAATTAAAGGCTTTAAGAAGATAAAATAAGTTTCCCTTTAAGGGTGTGCTGGCTCAGTGTTGACACTCTGATTGTCTGCTGAGGAGTGAACTCTTAAATAAATTCTTAGCCTACATCTTTGGATTTATCTGATGAAGTTTTGTGGTGAAACAAAACAAAAGTGGTTATCTTATTTTAAATCATTTTTATTAAAGAGGTTTTTTATCGTCCTACCTATTACGCAGCATTTTCTGGAAATTTGCATCTTGTTGTTCTGAACAGACCTGGGTTTGTAAACTGTTTAACTTTTGTGGTTTTTACTTCAATTTGTAGATTTGATGCTTTTTCAGCTTGAGAACTATGTCAACTACATGGTAATGCTAGGTAAGTGGCAGGAGCACAAACCATACCATGTTAACATGATGAAGCCTTACCATGATAGGAAGGCCCTTGTACTAAGCATTTAAAGTGAGTGGCAGGAGGAGTCTGGGGGGGATCTGTTGACTGATCTCTTCAGTAAAACTTGGACTGAGACCTCAGTGGGAGGAGTAGCAGTGTCCCAGTAGCTATCCCCTACCCAGATTTGAGAAATCTGAGCAATGTTACAGGAGTTTGGGGACATGTTCACTGGGAAACCTGGGTACACCCATCTGGTGCAGCACAATATGGATATAGGACCTAAAAGATCTGGCAGGCAGGTTCCTTACAGGGTGCTTGAGTGAGTCAGACAGACTCTATGGGAGGAGATACAGAAAATGTTGGAAATGAGAGTAATCCAGGAGTCCAGAAGTCCCTGGGCCTCCTCAGTTGTGCTGGTACTAAAAATGGATGGCAGCACCAGGTTCTGTGTTTAATATAGAAAACTAAACAGTCACACCAAGTCAGATGCTTACCCCATGCCTAGGACAGATGAGTGGGCTAAGTATCTCATCACTATTGATCAGACCAAGGGCTACTGGCAGGTGCCCTTGACTCTCACTGCTAGAGACAGATCAGCATTTGTGACTCCTATCAAATTATACAAGTTCACAAAGATGCCTTTTGGGATGAAAAATGCCCAGATACCTCCTGGAAGCTGGTAGATCCTATCCTATCAGGAGCAGGAGATTATGTCTTTGCTTACCTGGATGCTATTGCTATTTATAGCCATTCCTGCCAAGAGCACATTCAGTGTGCCAGGGAGGTCCTAAGCAGACTACAAAGGGCATGGTTGACCACTAAGCTCAGTAGGTGTCAGGTGGGAATAGCAGAGATCTCCTACTTGGAACATAGAGTGGGGAGTGGTAAGATCAGGCCAGCACCTGCCAAAGTGGAAGCTATTCAGGCATGGCTGGCCCTGTTACCAAAAAACAGGTGAGGACATTCTTGAGGACAGTGGGGTACTATAGAAAGTTTGTTCCCAATTATAGTACAATAGCTGCTCCCCTCACAGACCTGATGAGGAAAAACAGGCCAGATAATGCAGTGTGGACCCCAGCCTGCAAGCAGGCATCTAAATAAAATTGACAGGCATTTGAATTTCAGACTTAAGGGTTTCTGAATGTTTAATTCCTTGCGTATTTGATGGTGCAGTGGTAGTATTGTTGCCTCACAGCTATAGGTTTTCTGGTTTGATTCTTGGTTGGGGTGGCTTCTGTGTGGAGTCTGCATCTCCTCCATGTGTTTGTGTGGATTTGCTCTGGTGCCCTGCCATTTTACAAAGACGTGTCTGCAGTTTTAATCCCTGTTGAAAATTGTTTTTGTTCTGTCCGCAGTAAAATTGACCGGCATTTGAATTTCAGACTTCAGGTTTCTGAATGTTTAACTCCTTGCATAATTGATGGTGCAGTGATAGTATTGTTGCCTCACAGCTATAGGTTTTCTGGTTTGATTCTTGGTTGGGGTGGCTTCTGTCTGCATCTCCTCCCTGTATTTGTGTGGATTTGCTCTGGTGCCCTGCCATTTTACAAAGACGTGTCTGCAGTATTAATCCCTGCGTCTCTGCTGAAAATTGTTTTTGTTCTGTCCGCAGTAAAATTGACAGGTATTTGAATTTCAGACTTCAGGTTTCTGAATGTTTAATTCCTTGCATAATTGATGGTGCGGTGGTAGTATTGTTGCCTCACAGCTATAGGTTTTCTTGTTTGATTCTTGGTTGGGGTGGCTTTTGTGTGGAGTGTGCATCTCCTGCCTGTGTTTGTGTGGATTTGCTCTGGTGCCCTGCCATTTTACAAAGATGTGTCTGCAGTTTTAATCCCTGCGTCTCTGCTGAAAAATTGTTTTTGTTCTGTCCGCAATAAAATTGACCGGCATTTGAATTTCCAACTTCATGTTCTTCAGAATACATAGTAGCACAACCTTTTTTTAGCAATTTTCAAGTTTATAAGATGAATATTTTAAATTTGTCCCTATTTTTGGGACTGCATTCCCCATTATTGGCTTCGGTCCAGGTTTTGTGCTAAGGTTGACAGCTATGGCAAGAACTGAATTCACTGAATATGTTTGAGGGCTTCCTCATTACTGGGTTTGTCCAGGTGTTTTGTACTAAGAGGTTGACAGCTATGGTGAGAACTGAATTCACTAAATGATAGCCATTTAAGTGTCAGCCTTCCTCTTACAAAGCAGCTGATGTGGCGTAGTGGTATGTTACTCTGACTGTTTTTTGCTCAGGGACCTTGGCAGTAAAATATATGGTGGCAACACAACATTTTATTCTAGCAACTTTCCAAGATTATACAAGCAATGTTTAATGTGTCCCTGTTTTTGGGCTTTTGAATCTCCAATACATTTTGGCTTTTTCCAGTTTTCTTGAGCTGCAGTTGAGATGCAGTTGAGTATTGAGTAGATTTTACAAGGAACTGAGAGCTGCAGGGGAATAGAAGTTTAGTGCTTTGCCAAGTTAATACTATAGCACAACAGGCTGTGTACTTGCTTTTGATGCAGAAGGTTGTGGGTCTCTACTCCCACAAGGTAGATGCTGCCGCACTGAGAATGTTCTCCTTGGTGAAGATACTAACCATGAGTTTGTTATCAGTTTGCCATCCATTTCCTCTTGCAATATTATTACTAGCTTATCATTTTTAATGTAATATAGACAATTTATTCATGGGCAACAGACACTTTATTTTTCATGAAACCATGAAATATAAAGGTGATTGCTAGCAGCAACCACTTCATTAGTTACAGATTTCTTTAATGTGGAATTATTTAGATGACTGACTTTAGAGATTGTGCATATTTACTGATAATCGACTGTAGAATTGTGCATATTTACTGATAAAGGTGGACTGTAGAATTGTGCATATTTACTGATAATGGTGGACTGTGGAATTGTGCATATTTGCTGATAATGGCGGACTGTGAATTGTGCATATTTACTAATAATGGTGGACTGTGGAATTGTGTATATTTACTAATAATGGTGGACTGTGGAAGTCTGAGTAGACTTTTTTATGATAAATGTTCTCAACTGGGCAGTTTTGCCATTATGGGTGCATATGGTTTGTTTCATTGCTTACTGGAAAAAATGTTCAAAACAAATTTAAAACATCCTGTAACAAGTGTACTGTATTGTACAAGGAATATAATTTTAGTACAATGAGGAAGGTGTATCAAAGAGCACATGTATGTTTCATATGCAAGGAGCCTATGATTCAAAACAGCCCAAAATTAATCTTTATCTGCCACTGGCAAAATGTATTTTCTTTGAATGTGGGTTTCAATGCTGTTTCAATGAATGTGAGTTTCAAGGGCAGAGAAGTTTTAATGCTAAGTTTTCATTGTGAGACTGCATTGCTTTTGTTTAACAGATGACTTAGTGTTTGTGCAGTAAAATACAAAATAAAACTTTCAAATGAAGTCCAACTCATCATAGAAGTAAAGCAGTATGCACATTAGTGTTTATGGTAAATGGAGGAATAGCCAAGTATAATGGTTCATTGGAATGGCTGCAGAGGCTCCATTCAACCATTATTTTGTCAGGGGAAGGGCAGCAACCTCAGACAGGCCCAGCTGAACTATACCTCCCAACTGTCCAGATTTTCAAAGAATGAATAGATTTTTGCTTCTTATTTTTGGTTTGTTCATAAAATTTGTAGTTTTAATAACTAAATGATTTGTCAGAAGTCACTCTAAGTTTCAGACTTCATAACCTTCAGAAAAATGCATGTTAAAGTAAGAGCTGTTCTATCAACTGTCTCAATTTATACAAGAGCAATTTTTAGTACTGTTTATATGTGCCCCCAATATATTTGGCCTTGTTCAGATTTACTGCATTAACAGGTTGAGAGGTACATGCAAATAAATTGCTTTATAGAATTAGGCATAGCCAACCTCTCAACTGTCCCCAATTTTTGGCTCAAAATGTTGCTCTTCCTTATAATCCCTCCGCAAAATAGCAATTTTGGAAGAAAACATGGAGGGTTTACAATTAAGAAATAACTGTAATAATCAAAGTTATAGATTACTTGAAATGCATGTAGATTCTTTTATTTTGTCAGCTGCTCAAGGTAGCAGTACTAATATTAAAGTGTCCCTTCTTTGACAGGTAGCAGCTGTATTGTGTGTCTATTTTATATTTTTGCATCACGCTTTTTGTCCATTTTTCATAAAATTGTGTTTTTGGCAAATTAGTGACATCACTAAAGACTGAAGTTAGAAAATGACAGGCATTTGAGTTTCAGATTTTATACCCTTCAGAAAATTCATACTAATGCAAGACCTATTCTATTATCTTTCTAAGTTTATTAGAGCAATATTTAAAAATTGTCCTTATTGTTGGGCCTTTGTCCCACTTCTGTGTATGGCTTTGTCCAGATTTCTTGCTCTTGAGGTTGAGAGGTATGACAAATGTGTCAGGGCCATCACAGTCAGCCAGTGAGATTTCAAATTGTGACATGCTTGTTGCACCCCACTCCCCATGTAGTGACTCTGGATGTGTCCAAGCAAGGCAAGGAGTAGTTGTATCTACCTTGGATGGGAGGACACACTGCATAAGTACTACAGTGGCTTTTCATCTGTCCTTGATTTTGCAGAATGGTCTGGTTTCTGTCATATTTTTGTACTGTTGATTTATGCTTATTACTCAAAGTGCCTGTTGCTCTGTGCTTTTAAGTAGCAATGCTTTAATGACCATAAGGTAAGCTTGTCTGAGATCGTAAGATGCAAGTAAGCTTTAATAAGCATACTGTTAAAGAATTGCCAACATTGAAAGCCTTTCTGTTGTTGCCATGCAGAGAATACTTGACTAGATAATGTATAAGCCTTGGGTATTAAAGGACAGGATTCCATTATTTTAAAAAGCTCATTACACTTGTTGGAGACTTCCAGTCATCTCTACAGACTTTACCCATAAACTAAACAGAATGCCAATCATGTGTGGTCCATAACCTGTACAGTAATCCTTTAAGCAATGTATCTTGAGCTTGTTTCTTGTTTGCTTTTCATTTTTTACTTTTATCATGTTTTCCCCATGAAACAAGTTGTCAGGCAGCAGGTCTTTTTTGGATAAGAAACATTTTTACAAGTGGGGGCATCACATAGATTTCTACTTTCAGCATGTTACTTGGTACTTTAATAAAGCTGAATATATTATAATTAGGACTGCAGTGCAAGGAGAAGTGGTTTGAGTTGAGTGCTTCTGGTTTTTCTTATACTTGATTTTGACTGGCATTCCAGTAATGTATTTAAAAAGTAATTTATTTTTCATGCCTCACAACCTTTTGTTTCCATCTAGATATTAAGTAAGCTGTCATGCAGCCAATGCATTGAAATATTTTTATTCTTCTACACTTATTTTTGTCTTTATTGGACTTTCATAATGATGGTTTGCCACCCAGGGCAGCGTATTTAATTAAAGTTAGTTTTTTGTGGTTTTGTGCATAGCTCCTCCCCTTTCTGGTTGACCACACCCCCTTGACCCCACCCATTCAGCTGTCTCCTGCAGCCCCCCTGTGATTTGAAGTCACCAGCCGCCACTGGGGACATGTTCACTGGGAAACCTGGGTACACCCATCTGGTGCAGCACAATATGGATATAGGACCTAAAAGATCTGTCAGGCAGGCTCCTTATAGGGTGCTTGAGTGAGTCAGACAGACTCTATGGGAGGAGATACAGAAAATGTTGGAAATGAGAGTAATCCAGGAGTCCAGAAGTCCCTGGGCCTCCTCAGTTGTGCTGGTACTAAAAATGGATGGCAGCACCAGGTTCTGTGTTTAATATAGAAAACTAAACAGTCACACCAAGTCAGATGCTTACCCCATGCCTAGGACAGATGAGTGGGCTAAGTATCTCATCACTATTGATCAGACCAAGGGCTACTGGCAGGTGCCCTTGACTCTCACTGCTAGAGACAGATCAGCATTTGTGACTCCTATCAAATTATACAAGTTCACAAAGATGCCTTTTGGGATGAAAAATGCCCAGAAACCTCCTGGAAGCTGGTAGATCCTATCCTATCAGGAGCAGGAGATTATGTCTTTGCTTACCTGGATGCTATTGCTATTTATAGCCATTCTTGCCAAGAGCACATTCAGTGTGCCAGGGAGGTCCTAAGCAGACTACAAAGGGCATGGTTGACCACTAAGCTCAGTAAGTGTCAGGTGGGTATAGCAGAGATCTCCTACTTGGAACATAGAGTGGGGAGTGGTAAGATCAGGCCAGCACCTGCCAAAGTGGAAGCTATTCAGGCATGGCTGGCCCTGTTACCAAAAAACAGGTGAGGACATTCTTGAGGACAGTGGGGTACTATAGAAAGTTTGTTCCCAATTATAGTACAATAGCTGCTCCCCTCACAGACCTGATGAGGAAAAACAGGCCAGATAATGCAGTGTGGACCCCAGCCTGCAAGCAGGCATTCCAAAAGCTTAAAGGGGCTTTGAGAGGATTCCCTGTGTTAGCCAGTCCAGATTACAGCAATGCATTTTTTGTGTAGCAGGATGCTTTGATCCATGGGATGGGGATTCTACTCAGCCAGGTTTCCTCAGAGGGAGAAGAACACCCAGTTATATATCTCAGCCATAGACTCCAACCCGGTGAGGAATGTTATGCAGCTGTAGAAAAAAAATGCCTAGACATAGTATTGCCACTGCAGAAACATCAGCCCTACTTGTATGGAAGGAAATTCACTGTAGTTACAGACCACAATCTCTTATCATGGCTACATCATGCCAGCCAGCAAAATGCCATGTTATTAAGTTGGAGTTTAGGGTTGCAGGCATATGATATGACAGTGCAGCACCATCGTGGAATCAGCAATACCAATGCATATGGGCTCTCAAGACAGAGTATAGGTTAATGTGTTCCCAGACAAGCCCACTTCTCTCAGGCAACATTTTTCTATGGTCACTTGAAAAACTACCTTGAGTCTTCAAAGGGGGAAGAGATGCGAGGGTATGACGTAGTGCCATATGTGCCAGGGAGAATAGAGCAGTGCATGTGTAACATATGCCAGCATAGCTAGCTGGAGTTTGTAAAGAATTTTATGCAATTTGGCTATCACACTGATTTGTACAGATGCTTCTGTTAAAAATGTATTTGTAAAGTTGCTTGTGTTAAAAATGCATCAACCATAGGTCCTGCTGGACAGAAAAGACATATACATGTATGTCAGATAGTATTGTTATAACTGATTAAATGTATATGTTTTAACCAAGAATTCTGGGAAGGACGAGGTTAATATTAGTCCAGTTAATTTTGAAAAATAGGTTGAAAATTAAATGGGTTGGTTTAGGCCATACAGATATTATCTTACGAAAGGAAGATCAGGCAAGTCAACAAACATTATGTCCATACCCCTAACCTGGAAACAACTGAAATTGAATTACTTAACCAACTCAGTCACAATTCCAATATTAGGGTAATGGAACCCAATAAGGGTGGGGGAATAGTACTTATGGATAAAATCGTGTATGAAGGGAAAATGAATGACATTCTGCATAATGGATTTAGATACAGGCCAGTCTCTATGAACAAGATTAATGTCTCATACAAAAAGATAGACTTGGCCATTAGGGACCTATTTGGCCAAGGTATTATAGATTATGGTGTATATTCTTATCTTGAGAATACAACTCCCAGGGTTCCCTCCATATTTGGGATACCCAAAGTACACAAAAACATCCAAGATCCCCCATTCAGACCTATAGTTGCTGCACAGGGTTCCAAGATATCCGCCTTATCTAAATTTGTGGATAAGAAACTTAAACATCTTTGGGGTAAGGAGAACCATTTACTTAAGGATTCTTGGGAATTTTTGGCTAAAATCACACCAGATCTATATTCCCCTGATTTAGTTTTCTTAACTATTGACATCGTGGATCTTTTTTCTGTGATTCCACATGACCAAGGTTTAGCTTGGTTAGAGGTAACCCTTAGAAAAAATGAAGGGGCCAGTGGGAATGACATTTTTTTGGTTATGGAACTAATGGAACTGGTCCTTAATAACAACTTTTTATATTTTTCAGGGGAATATATCCAGCAGATTTCTGGGGTGGCAATGGGGGCTAATTGTGCCCCCACCTATGCTGATATAGTTTTATCTGTATGGGAAAGCCAATTTGTTTTCAACAGTGTATATAGTCAATATTGAGCTTTCTATTCACGATTCTTGGATGATATATGTATTTTTTGGACAGGTCCAATGAATACATTGGAGGAATTTATTAACCATTTAAATTCCAGTACGGAATTTTTGAAATTTACATATCAAACTTCCAAGAATCAGGTGAATTATTTAGATATAACTTTGAAAGTTAAAGAGGGGGGCTTTCAATCTACTATTTTTAGAAAACCCACTTTCTCTAATAGTTATCTTAGATATACAAGTTCACATCCTAAATATCAAAAAGGGGGGATAGTCAAGGGACAGTTTGTCCGAGCATCAAGGCTGACGTCTGATGATTTCGACTTTGCACATGAATGTTTAGTGCTTACAAAGTTGTTCCAGGAGAGGGAATACCCTTTAGAACTAATTGAAAATGTTTGTGGTGAAGTTAATGCAGGGAGGGGAATTAAATACCGGCCTATTTTGGGGATGGGTAACCTATTTACACTCTCACTTTCTAGGGATGTCCAGGATTTAAATGGAAGTTATAAAACAGTATTTGTTATGGACTATAGTGCTAATGCAGGCACTATTAAAAAAATAGTAGAAGAGTGGGGTTATTTCAGTGACATTACTGACCTCACTAACTTGAAAGGGAAAACTATGAAAACTGTTTTCCGCAAGGGTAGAAATATAAAAAATATTTTAGAATGGAAAATGGAGACCAAAGTTTCCTTTAACCAACATAAAGGTACATACAAATGTGGAGCCTGTGGGCAATGCAAATTTATAGCACATACTGATAAAGTTTATATTCCAGCTAGAAATAGATGGATTAATGCATCTAATTATTCCAACTGTAACAGTCAAAGACTAATTTATTTATGCATGTGCCAGATCTGTCAGGGGTTTTATGTGGGTAAGACAGAAAGACATTTAAAACGGAGGATTTATGAACATCTTTATGAAATACAAAAACAAAATTACAGCAATGCCTTATACCGACATACCCTGACATGCCCACAAGCCACATTTACCTTTTTTGTACTTGAGATACAAAGGAGAGATCATAGAGGAGGTCCATGGGAGACCCGGTTAGAATATCGGGAAACTTTTTGGCAGGTGCTGCTGGAAGCTAACAGACAGCCTGGTATGGACGATCATATATCTATTTTGCCATTGCTGAAATTAAAAGCTGCTAAATTATAATTTCATGATTTTGGGTTTATATATATATATATATATATATATATATATATATATATATATATATATATATATTTTTTTTTTTAATTTGTTTACAATATAAAGTTTTTTAATAAAGGTTATATGTGCTTGATATGCATTTTTATCTATTATATATTAGTTTTATTTATTATGGTATTGGCCAACATCAGTAATTTTAGGATTTTTTGTCTTTAAAAATTAATTAAACAAAATTAATTGGTCTACCCTGATTGGCAAGGTAATATATAAATGGATTGTTTGTGGAATGATATTTTATCTGAAGAAGTCAGATATTTATACTGATGAAAACGTTGTGATTTCATTTTGACGTTAATATAATAAATTTTTATTGTGGTTGCGGTCTCCTCACTATCTGGGTTTGGTTTTTGTGACCATACAGATATTATCTTACAAGTCTGATTGCAGCCAGAAACAAAAATGCCTGGGAAAACCAGGACTAAGAATCTTACTGTATTGTCTTTAGGGGTGAACTAATTGTTACCCTGGAAGGGTGGAAGATTTTGAAATTGTTTAAAGCTTTCAAATGCTGCAACAGATATTAACAAAGCTCTTGATGTGTATTGTACCAGAGTCAGGTGACCAGATGTGATGTCATTTTACAACTAGCACTAAAATTATTTTTTTTACATATTAGTGAGAGATATGATGGAACTCTCACAGCAGCACTTTGTTCTTTGGAACCTGACAGGAAAGATCTCTCACACAACCTCACACCTCATCTTGCCTTGCTGTAGTAAGCAACTCAACACACTTAATTTTGCCTTGTTTTATTAAGTAACCAGGGAACAGTAATTCTTTAGATCAGTCAGGAAAATGCAGTGAGCTTAGTTCAGTATTGTTATTCTGTATTTGTGTGAATCTATCAAACCATGTTATTTTTTATATCTCCTGTGCTAAAACTCTGGTGTTTATTGTAACTAGATATTCAGCATTCTTGTGTTTTCTATTTTATTATTTATTATTAAATATTTATATACCTTTCATTGTGGCTGGAGTTTTAAAGAATGCTTTTAATATCTTAAGAGTACTTATGCTTATTTTAGTGACACTGACTGTTCCTGAAAGGCTTGCTGCATTGGTCAAACTGTACCATCTGTATTAGTATTAATTTTACTCAGTATAAATGGGTACCCTTGTAAGATCCTTAGTGTGCTGACTGGTTGCAGCATAATTACCTTATAGTCAGGGCAGAGGGGGCACAACTGGTAAATATTTTCCAGCCTTTCCTGTGTGTGTGTGTGTGTGTGTGTGTGTGTGTGTGTGTGTGTGTGTGTGTGTGTGTGTGTGTGTGTGTGTGTATGAAAATCTACTTGGAACAGGGACACAGAGCTCCAAAGTGGTCAGTGTGGAGATTTGTTTGGGGCTTGGACCGAGACAGAGTCTAGAGTATACTCCCTGTGTGGTATTAATGGAAATTGTGCTTGGGAGAATTGGCAGAGAGCTGTATCTGAAAATATTGTGTGTATCCATTTTTGTTCCTAGTGGCTGTCCCTCACTTGTGTCAATGGTGAAAATTGAGGAGCCCTGATTACTGGCTCAGTGTAGAGACTGTCGCAGAGGTAACACATTGAATTATCACCAGAAGCTGTGTCAGTGATACATGCACCTACTTAGGGATGTTGTTCTTAGAGAACAATAGAATAAGAGCTTTAACGTGTGGAATTCATTGATCAGACTGGCAGATGTTTCCATCAACAATATTGTGACAGACAGTCAGAGTTTATATAGCTTGATAAGATTTTGATAAATTGCTTTAACATTTACAGAATGTGGAAGAAACACTTGCTACTAATATTAATGCAGAGCACTGCATGGATGAATTCTAAACTATATACCTTTAATATAACCTTTGGCAGATAGAGATTTCAGAGACTGACATTTAGAATGTTGTATGTACCAGAAGTATTTCAACACTCTGTAAATGATATGATCAATGGACCGGATGGTGGTGTGAATATTACTGATGATATTCTAGTCTGGGACATTACCAAACAAGGGCCTGACAGTAGATTAATAAGTCAGATAGGCTAAAATGGCAAGATCTGTCAATGCAAAAATCTAAGTTGCAGATTTGAGTGACTTCTTCATTCATAGTGGTGACTGCAGTCTTGGCATTCATACATTAGTGCCCAGGACTTCACTCATGCACAGTCAGCACCTGCTGAATATGCCCTCTAACAACTCACACCAGGTGCAGATACCCCACCACCTTTTCACCACCCTGGTTATAGTTCTGCTACAACCTAAGTGTCAACTATATCCACCTTCTCAAAATCAAAAATAGTTATAAGGATGCTACTTCCATAAGGCAGACCCTACACACCAAGAACACTAACAAATGATCTATTAAGATATGCTCAAACAGAGGAAAAAGTGATAGACAAAGTTTCTGATTATCAGAAATGTCATAACCATATGTATGAGAAACATTTTATACCCAACACAGATCAAAGAGTCCTGCAGAGTATTTTCAGGAAATGTCTACACAAAGCACCAACTAAATTATAAATACTATTATTAACTCCGAAAGTATGATGCGATATAGAAGTGTAGATCAGTTAATTCAACGCATATTGTAATTACACTGGGGAGAGGTTATATAAGTGAGTGCAAGGAAGAGCTGATCAAAGAAGATACAATTTCTATGCAATGCGATGGCAATATCAGAGATACCACAGAAACACGAAAAAATTAACATTTCAGAAAGAAGTCACACAGGCACATATTTGTTGCATAATGTCATAACATCAGGATGGACAAAAACTGAAAAGCAGCTTCATCTGCTGATCAAACCACACAATACATACAGAAGGAACTATCCTACATGCAAGGTCTCATATTCATCATTATACATTAACAAATGAATCAAATGCTGCTGAAAGTAAGGCTAACATTTAGAAAGGTATAGATGCAAGGACAGATCCAAAGCCATCATGTATTGCCCCAACATGACATTGCAAATAGCGTAGTTGGTGCCATATAGTACACTTTGTAACATACACAGAATCCAAATCAGAAAGACAAATTGATTTCTCAGGAGAAACAGTAATTGCCATGACCAAATGTATGAATTGGCTTGTTTTAACATAGCTACTGCAAATATGCAGAAATAATTCAGCTCAAATATATGAGATTTCCTTCACTGATTAATGTGCTTAAGTTAGTGTTTTTAAGATGCAGGTGATATAAGATAATGGTCTGCAGCATGTATACCATGAGTTCATTTTTTTCATTTTTTTTTTGTTCTAAGGAATGGAGTTGTATCATGTCATACCAAGTCCAATGGACAAGATGAATGCATGTTCCTAGCTATAAAAATGTTAGATAAATGGTATGCATCAAGTCAAATAAAAATAAAAACCTGCAAAAGCATCAGAGACCTCCAAAGCAGACTCCCAAACAACCTGCACTTCCCGTCACAAACCAAACAACACATAAAACACAAAATCAGTGTGCCGCACAATCACAGCCCTTAAGGCGAAATAACATACCTAACACACTAGTAATAGGTGACTCTATAGTCAGGCAAACTGACGTCCCACTCACTAGGCTGGACAAGCAGAAGGCTACTGTTAGCTGCCTGTCGGGAGCCAGAATCCGTCACATAATACACGCACTCAGGTCAGTCCAGAACAAGTACAAATATGACTCTGTCATTGTTCATGTTGGTGTGAATGACCTGAGACGTACCTCCCTGGTCTACATGAAAAGAGACATGGAAGAGCTCTCTGATCATGTAGCCCAGGCTGGTATGACCCTGACCCTGAGTAGCATCCTGCCCTCACCAAGAATGACACCTCAGTATAAAGAAATAATTATCAGTTTCAACAATTGGTGAAGCTTCTGGTGTCATTCAAAGGGGATCCAGTGTCTGTCAGCCTGGGACAACATGCTTGACAATCCGCATTTCTTCACAAGAGATGGCTTGCACCTGTCACCCCTAGGCTTTAGAATACTGGCCAAGGCTCTTGCTGCCCCCATAGTACCTTTTTTAGGCAAGGCTCAAAAGTCAAAGCCACCTCCGTAAACAGCACAATTAACAAAAAACTGAGGGTTATGCTACTCAATGCCAGGAGTTTAAATCTCAAAATGCACACGCTCAAAGCACTCCTCAGTATGGAGAACATTGAAATCTGTTCAGTAACTGAAACCTGGTTCAAGGCTCCAGAGAGCACCCCAGCACTACTGGGCTACAACTCATACCACACGTTTCGGCCACAGAACACAGACCAAAACACAAAAGGAGGGGGTGTATCCATATTCATCAAGGATACCTACACCTCCAGGTTAGTGGCGCAGCATGATACTCTGAGATCATCCATGTGCAACTGACATCGGGCTGATCTGCAGTGCAAATTGTGGCCTGCTACAGATCACCCTCCATGACCCAGAACCACCACTCCACTTTTCTGGAGACACTGGAAAACATGAAGGTCCTACCAAACACTCTGATATTGGTCAATTTCAATTACCCTACCATTCACTGGGAAAACTACTCAAGTACAAATTCCTAGGCCCAGTGCTTCCTGGAATTCATCAGCTCAAACACCCTGGATCAGCTGGTAAACTCCCCTACCAAACGTGAAAACATATTGGACCTGGTCATCACCAACATAGGCGACAGGTGTTACACACCAGAGGTCAATCCTTCACTGGTTAGATCAGACCATAAACTAATTACTCTGGATGTCCACACCCCACCACCACCCCCAACTAAGACATCCACAGTAAAAAACTTTTCTAAAGCAAACTTCACCTTACTTAAGACAGAGGTGGTATGTTTCACAGCCCCCACGCTTAAGGATAATGCTGCCCAAGATGCAGAGACCTTTATAAATGCACTCTATGAGCACCTACAAGGATGCATGGATCATGCCATCCCTAGCAAAACCAAGTCTCACTCCTCTAAGAGAAGGAAACCAGTTTGGTGGACCCCTGCAATAAACAGGCTCTAGAATAGAAGGAGGAAACTAGTTCAGATAAAAAGCAAATCCCAAGAAGGAAAGACATCCCTAAGAAACTGAGGTCCATCATAAAATCATCCAAGGCTAACTTCAAAAGAAAAATAGCCAAGGATTCAAAAGATAACCACAAAGCCTTCTTTAGCTATGTTACGAATCTAAGTGGCAACTCACAGATATGCACTGAACTAGTGCAAAATAGCACAAAATATACTGAACCTATTGATATTGCCAACATCCTGGCAGATAGATTCAGTGCTAACTTCACCCCCCTCTCACCTCCAGAAAGGGTCACAACAATACCAGCAAAGTGTAGTGTCCCAAAAATTACAGATGCACAGGTGAAGACAGCCCTTTCAAAAGCCAAAAACACAGCATCAATGTGACCAGATGATGTCCCAGGCTGCGTCTTGCACGAACTAAAGAACAAACTAACCCCCACCTAAACATGCTGTTTAACCTCAGCCTCTACACAGGCTACGTGCCCATTGAATGGTGCACAGCAAAGGTTATTCCTCTCCATAAAGGAGGGGCCACAACTGACCCTGGTAACTATCACCCCATAAGCCTGACTAGCCTGGTCTGCAAGGCTATGGAGCGCATCATCATGGAACTCATTAACAAAGACATTGGGAACCTCTAAACACTTGACCTGACCCAGTTTGGCTTTGTTAAGGGCATATCATGCCTAAAAAACCTGGTTGACTTCTTCAAGACAGTCACCAAGGCCATAGACAAGGGAAAGGTAGTTCACACAGCATACCTTGACCTCGCCAAGGCTTTTGACACCATTCCCCACTCAGGTATTGCAGAAAAATTCACCAGCCTGAACATAAACCCCTATGTTATGAGATGGGTTGCCAACTGTCTTTCAGACAGAACTCACACGGTAAGAGTAGTGGGCTCCAGGTCTGACTCTAAACCAGTCACAAGTGGTGTCCCACAAGGCTCGGTCCTGGGACCCCTAAGGTTCGGAATATACTTCTCAGAAGTACAGGCTAACCAAGTTCGCTGATGACTGCAAACTGGGAGCCATAATTGACTCTCCAATTGACAAGGACATCCTCCAAAAGGGCCTTACTGAGATGGACACCTGGTGTCAAAGTCATGGCCTCAAGCTAAATGCTAAAAAATGCATAGTCATCCCATTTGGGAAAAACAAAAGACCCACAAATTACCACATAGGTGGCAGCCCCTTAATACAGAAGAGGTAATAAGAGATCTGGGGACCCAGGTAGATAGTAATCTCTCCTTTGACAATCATATTGCCAAAGTAGTTAGGAAATCCTTCTATGTGGCCCATCTAATTATTAAAGGGTTTGCATTTATAAATAATGAAGTTATAGTACCCCTCTACTCGTCACTCATTAGACCCATCATAGAGTACAATGCCCCATTTGGGATGTATCTCACAAGACACTTCCAACAGCTGAAAGGACCACAGAATTACCTCACCAAGAGGATTACTGGTCTCAGACATATGTCCTATGTAGCCCAACTGAAAAACTCCGGCTGTACTCTGTGACATATTGCTTACTCAGAGGTGATCTCTGCTTGACTTACAAACCCATGTCCAACTCAGAATTAATGGACATGCTTCACCTAAAGAAATCCAAGTCACTGCGAGCCACGCGCTCTAGTGAGCCAAACCTCACCACAACAATAAATAGAACATTATGGAGGGATAGATTCCTGTCACAGAGACTCCCCATGCTTTGGAACAAAATTCCAAATTACATCAGGCAGAGCCCCTCAATAACACTCTTCAAGAGAAACCTTGACGAGTGGATGAGTAACAGAAAATACACCCCTGGGATCACTTCATTGGCTCTGCTTGATAGAGGATCAGTTAATTAATCCATGGGGTGGTGAAAGCCGACACATTCTGGCTAGGATTATAAATGCCTTTGGGCAGATAGCCTAGTACCTACCTATGAACCTAAAGGAGAGCTTTTTGTCTGTGGTTATTTCTAGTAGTTTGGCTTGGAAAACTTCTTCTAGTTGAGTATTGCTCAGAGAAATTATCTTGAAGTCATATAAGAGATGATTATTGGGCCTGAAAAGGAGAAGTTTTGTTTTGTTAGTGTTTAGCAGGAACTGTGCCTTGTATCATTAGAATTATAGAAGTTTGCTATATGGAGCACATACATGTATAGTAGAATTTGCTTAGACATACTGTATGTGTTATATAGCATAAAATATCTTGGAATGCTGTTTAGTGTGTGGTACCAGCAAGGCTATGAGGGATCACTGACTGCCATAGTGCATCTTCAATGTGAAAATGTTATGTCATGATGAGTTTCATCACTGTGTATTGTATTGTGCAAAACAGCAGTACAATTTGTTTGTTTTTTTTTCCATTTTCTATACTGCAATATGAATGTGGAGTTGGACTATATAATTTCAAGAAGTTTGGGGTGGGGCTTTCCCTGTGCAAAAAAAATATTTTGATTTCTGTTTTTATTGTTTTTTTTTTTTGGCTCACTATTTTCAAAATCATATTTTCTGTAAACTGTGAGTTGAAAAAAAATAGACAATCACTCGTAGGTAAACCTAAGACAAGTATACCCTTATTGAAAGTTACTATTTAAATAGGTAAGATATGCTGTAAAGGACTGAATCCTTCACTAGACAAATGCAGCACAGTGCAATGTATTGAAGATGTACATGCGTTACGCATGCCTTATGTAATCAACACAGCTGACCTAGTGCTGAAGTAATATGACACATATAGACATGTGTGCAAGCAACCATGACGCACATACATGAAACCAGGAATACAATCCAGAAAAGACATGATACATCCACAGTTAAAATGAATGGTAGCACATTAACCAGCACACTACAAACCAAAGTGCGTACAATTCACAGCAGTGAAATATAAAGCAGCATTATGATAGAAGATGCTATCCAAACAGCTGCACCAGCACTAATTGTATAAATAAAGGCATGCATGTTGGTGCAGTTGGATATGAGTACTATAAAGCCAACTTATAAGAAAAGAAGTACATCCACTTCAGAATGAACAGGTGCACTGTACATCTCCTTTAACAACTCTGCAGAGAGATTCAATTAATTGTTGAATGGTATTTAAATGACAGTTTTTTGTGAGTGATTTTGTGTTCTGAGGAAGGCCAGTGTGGCTAAAAGTGCTCAACTTTGGGATTAAAATTTTCAGCTTTAATTCTCTACATTTGGGTGGTGTTTTCTTTGATTTTTGGTGTTGTTGTTGTTACACCAGATCATCGGGAAATCCATATATTTTCAATAGTGTTAGACCACAGACAGGCACACAAACATGCTTACATCCATAGTAAGTAGCACAGACACACACACACACACACACACACACACACACACACACACACACACACACACACACACACACACACACACGCGCACGCACACACACACACATACATACTCACACATCCAGATATACATACCTTTAGTGCCAACAGTCTCTGTATCCATGATATTATATCCTTACCATCCATACCAGCAACAGGTCACTTCAGGCAGTAGGCATTAAATGCAAACAGGCAAACATGTGGGTATTATCACAATAAGCTGTCAAGCTCATACAGATGGGCTAACCACTCCCACACTGCCCCAGTATCTATATACATATATCAGAGACACATGCACCCATGTATACACATTGGAATACATACTTTCTCACACATGCAGCACTGCACTAGTTATCTGGATCAGCAAGTAGTTTCACCCCACTCACATTGCAGCTGTAGCATTGTCGCCTCACAGCAAGAGGTTCTCTTGTTCAAATCTCAGCTGGGGTGCCTTCTGTGTGGAGTCTGCATGTCCTCCCTACATTCATGTGGGTTTCATCTGGGTGCTCCAGTTTCCTCCCATGTTACAAAGACATGCATCTGAAGCACTTCTCCCCAGGCCTCCGCTGAAAATTGGCTTTGTTTCAAGTTGGACTTTCCTGGTAAACAAATGTTAAATACCCATTTTTGTTTTACTATTGCAGTTTGTGGTAGTTTTGTGTTAAATGTTAAATAAATAAAATAAAAATATTTTCTTACTGGGTAGCATAGGTACAACACAGGTAAGTGCCCATGCACTAATGTATTTTGTACACTGCTCTGCAAGTATCTTACATAATACAGACTTCTATGAATTGCAATACTGTGCAAGAAGCCTTGCAGAACAGTGCACTAGGATATTCAAGGGACTAATTAGCTCAGACCATGCCTACACACCATTGCATTTACATGATGCTTGATAACCACTGCTGCTCAGTAATGCAATGTTGCATTAACTGAACAGTGGACTGATTATGAATTATCTCCTTGCATAATAAGCAAAGCTTATAAAGAGTTTTTGGGATTGACAGGTAATGAACAGAGGTTAGGCACTCTTTCAGT
This sequence comes from Protopterus annectens, assembly GCF_019279795.1. NCBI lineage: Eukaryota > Metazoa > Chordata > Ceratodontiformes > Protopteridae > Protopterus > Protopterus annectens. Next base: position 1,933,513,319 of record NC_056739.1, on the reverse strand, counting down.
TGCAGAGGCAGTTATTAAGGAAATATGTTCACTGTGTTTCTGAAAGAGAGACATTAAGAGATCTGATAAATGTTTATGAGAATTAATTCTACTACTTGCAGACACATACAACAAAGATGAAATTACCCATCCAAAACACATGAAAAGATAAAAGAACAGAGGAACAGGTCAGACAGCAACTGATTGATTCATCACGTTTACTAAAATAAAAAAATGTAAAATAAAGTTGCACATTCATCTCTGAATTTATAACAAAAGAACTGAGACTTCATCAGACTGCTAACAAAAGGTCATACACTAATTCAAATAGTGCAAAGGTCATCTGATAACATCTCATGACTGGAAATTACATCTGAAACATCCAGCTGGAAAGGTCATTTGATAACATTACATAACTGAGAATCACATGACTTAAAACATTCAGATATAACATTTAAAATAGCATTTAAAGTTCAATAAGGAATTAAGACTAAAACTGCTGTTTGCATTCAAGACTTTTTTATGTTTATATTCTAAATATTCCTAATTGCCTTCTCTACTACCACTTTTTACATTGTCACCTGCAGTCCACCACACTAGTGGTGACTAAGCTACTATTCCAAACATGTGGTACAGCACCACAGAAATCCTCATGTTTCCATTCAGTGACATCATCCACACCATCACAAATCTGGGACTACATGATGCAGTAGCAGCAGTAGTTGCCACTTTTTCATCTAGAACGGCACTACTTGTGGTGTATTTAGCTCTGTGAGAACCAAAGGCATTAAAACTATTGGAGTTGGAATGGGCTGTCACCTAATAGATGAAACTAGCACCCTATAAAATGGGGACTAGTACCAGCAGAAATAATTCACGAGTGGGGTAGGGCAAATTCCCTTACACAATTGCAAAGCAATGTCATACAAAAGCCTGCCAGCAAAACCACCATTAAAAGAGAATGTTCACTCATATGGGTGTTTGTTCTTGTAAAATGTAGCCATATTATATAGTTAGGGGTGGGACACTGGCAAAGTGGAGAGCATTGTCACCTCACAGCAAGAGGTTACCAAGTTTGATTCTCAGCTGAGATGCCTTTTGTCTGGGGTCAGCATGTTGTCCTTCTGCTTGGCTGGGTTTTTTCTGAGTACTCTGCTTTCCTCCCATGATCCAAAGACATGCAGTAAGTGGATTGGATGCTCAAAATTGACCATAGATATGAGTGCACGTGTGAGTGTGTTGTATGGAAGAACAGTCACAGCAGGCCTAGCCACCCAGCAGTGTGAACTTTGGCTCTAGATGATTGTCACTGTTGGTGTGAAACCCTGACCCCATGTGCAAACATGGGAAAAGGGATTGTGGATGTACATATATACACACAAACACACACACACACACACACACACACACACACACACACACATATATATATATATATATATATATAATATGAACTGACAACAAATGAAAATTTTGTCATAAAAAACACACGAAAATGTAAGATTTGATTGTTTTAATTACTGTATGTAAAAGAAATATACTTTTAAATGATTTTGTTTTTACTTCTGTACTGTTTTTGAGACCATTATAGTGCCTGAACCTTTAAAAAAATGTCTGGTATAGTAATTGCATTGAGAAGTTAATTGATCTTATTATGAATGTAAAGGGTACTGTTAAAGAAATGAAAGAATTGTAAATGGTATTCTGATGAAGTCCTAACTGTATGAGATGAAAGCGCTTATTCTTTATGTAATAAAACTTATGTTGGAGTCATACTTTATTTCTCCTTGAGACTCATAGCAGTTTCTCACACTATAAGATCACCTCATTGACATATATATATATATATATATATATATATATATATATATATATATATATATATATATATATATATATATATATATATATATATATATATATATATATATATATATATATATATATATATATATATATATATATATATATATATATATATATATATATATATATATATATATATATATATATATATATATATATATATATATATATATATATATATATATATAATAAACACACGCATATACAGACACACATTGTGGTGTTTTATATATATATATATATATATATATATATATATATATATATATATATATATCTTTTTTCTTCTTCTTTGGGCTGCTCCCGTTAGGGGTCGCCACAGTGGATCATCTGTTTCCATTTCTTCCTGTCCTCTGCACCTTGCTCTGTCACACCAACCACCTGCATGTCCTCTCTTGCCACATCCATAAACCTTATCTTAGGCCTTCCTCTTTTCCTGTTACCTGGCAGCTTCATCCTTAACATCTTTTTCCCAATATACTCTGCATCCCTTCTCAGCACATGTCCAAACCAACATAATCTTGCCTCTCTGGCTTTGTCTCCAAACCTTCCAACCTGGGCTGACCCTCTAATATACTTATTCCTAATCCTGTCCATCCTCGTCACACCCAGTGCAAATCTTAACATCTTCAACTCTGCCACATCAAGTTCTGACTCCTGCCTTTTTGTCAGTGCCACTGTCTCCAACCCATATAACATAGCTGGTCTCACTACCCTCTTGTAGACCTTCCCTTTCACTCTTACTGGTACTCATCTGTCACAAATCACTCCTGACACTCTTCTCCACTCACGCCAACCTGCTTGTGCTCCCTTCTTCACCTTTCTTCCACATTTACCATTACTCTGAACTGTTGATCCCAAGTACTTAAACTCATCCACCTTCACCACCTCTACTCCCTGCATCCTCACCATTCCTTTATCCTCCCTCTCCTTCACACACATATATTCTGTCTTAGTCCTGCTGACCTTCATTCCTCTTCTCTCTAGAGCATATCTCCAACTCTCCAGGGTCTCTTCCACCTGTTCCCTACTCTCACTACAGATCACAATGTCATCTGCAAACATCATAGTCCACAGGGACTCCTGTCTGATTTAGTCTGTCAACCTGTCCATCACCATTGCAAATAACAAAGGGCTCAGAGCTGATCCTTGATGTAATTCCACCTCCACCTTAAACGCATCTGTCACTCCCACTGCAGACCTCACTACTGTCACACTACCCTCGTACATATCCTGTACCACTCTTACATACTTCTCTGATATATAACCCTCCACATGCATATATATATATATATATATATATATATATATATATATATATATATATATATATATATATATATATGTATATATATATATGTATGTATATATATATATATATATATATATATATATATATATATATATATATATATATATATATTTCATATATAGTTCATATATATATATATATATATATATCATACACACAAACACACACACACACACACTTACAGAAACACACACGCAGCAACTTTGATATCACTGTAAATAATGGAAAGCAGAATTCTCAAGGCATTGTACCACAAGCTTGGCATGCATTTAACCCTATTTACACATTTTATAATTGTGTTTTTGAGGGTTGACCATTCACTTGTTGCATTTCTGAATTGCTACTAGTATCACACCATATTTCATTTTATGTTCATGGCTATGTTTTGGGCGTATTTGCATTCCAGCTGCAGAAACTATACTTGGCAAGGTAAAGTTCACTAGTAAAAAATGAATTCTACACAATGTATTGTAAACTAAACAGCAAAAAATTAAACTAACTTTAAAAGTTCTAAAGCACATTTCTCTAACAGCTACATCATTTGCACCCCTGGAAAAGGAATATGTCTCATATCCCTTTTACTTATATATAAGTGAAAAACCAAAACAGATGAAAAAACACTCAATTTATTTACATAAAATGGAATAAAGCTTTCAGGTAACACCCTTCTTCAGTATACACAATTCATTAAAAAAAAAAAAACATTTTAAATAATCAGTTCTATAGAACACATGACACAACCAACCAAGGAAAATCCATTTTCAATCAAAACAAACATAAAATCAATATAATGCATTCATTTACAATATTTGCAATGTATTTAACCTATATAATGTATATAAAAAATTTTATAACAAATGTATGCATAAAACTAAGGTGACATAAACTTCATAAGGAATTCATAAGCACTTATATATATATATATATATATATATATATATATATATATATATATATATATATATTTTATTATTTGTGCTGCTTCTGCCTAGCTATCAGTATAGGTTTTACGCTTACTAGTTTATTATTTCTCGGGTACCTATCTGATTTCAGTATAGTTATCCATTTGTATTCTGCTATTTCAAGTTTATTATTAATATTCCCACCCCTCATGTCTCTATATAGTACCTGTAATACTTTAAATTTAAATATATGTGTTATCCCCCTATCTTTATGATGTTTTGCTAGTGCATTAGTTTCAATCATTCTTCTCATCTCTGATTTATGTTCAGTTATACGGTCTTTTAGACATCTTGAACATTTTCTCACATAGAAACTTTCACATTGCATGCAAGTAGCCAGATAAACGATCAATTCAGTTTTACAAGTTGCATGACAGTCTATCTTTACCACATATGTCTTTACAACAACTACAATTGTGGCATGGGATTGTGCCACTTTTATTTGGTACGTTTATCTCTTTTTTATTTTTATTTAATGTAAAATCTTTATACCATAGTTCTCTTTTCAAACTTATACAATTCTTATGTGCAAACCTTGGTTTATCTCCTAAAATGGGAATTAGTTCTGGCATTGATGTTAGAATCAGCCGGTTTGTACGTATTATTTTTTCTATGTCTTTTGATATATTTCTTTGGGTGGTGATGTATCTAAGATGATCTCCATTTTCATGATTTTCCATCCTCATTTCTGTAATATCACTAAACAAATCTGGTGCTACTTTGTCTCTTTGTTCCAATATTTCATGCATGCTAGTATATATAAGGGCATCATCATATCCCCTGTCCTTCAATTCTTGAGCCAGTGTTTCCACCTGTTCTCTACACTTTATTATATGTGCATTCATTCTACTTATCCTTAGTAATTGACTCATTATTATACATCGAAATATATGCTTAAAGTGCATGCTCATAGTATGAGTATATCTGTTAACCTGAACTTCCTTTCTAGATACACTAGTTTCAAGTGTTTATCCTTTTTTATACAGCAGTGCATCTAAATAAGTTATCTGTTGTTTTGAGTAAGTCATTTTAAACTTTAGAGATGTTGTACTATTAAGTATTCAACAAATTCAGAAAGACCATTTTCATCATCTCCCCAAATTAAAAAACAGTCGTCCACAAAACGTTGGTATAAGAGAACATTCTGTTTATATAAGTTCTTTAAACCATATACATATTCACTTTCCCACTGATTTAATATATTATTTGCATAGGTGTTCGCCATGGGTGTCCCCATGGCTACACCTGAGATTTGTAAAAATGGGCGACTATTAAACAACAAGACATTATTAGTTAAAATCATTTCTATCATTCTACAAACAGTTTCTATTTCTGTTCCAATCATTCTAGTATTTTCATATAGGAATTCATGTACAGCATCTATCCCATAATCAGTGGGAATTACTGTAAATAGTGAATTTATATCAAGAGTTACTAGAAAGTATTCACTATTAGTTTTTTCATGTCTATACCATGCATATAATTTTTTCAAGAAATCACCAGTATCTTTAATGTAGCTAGGGCATAGTGGTAAATATTATTTTAGAACATCCTGTACATATACTGAAAGGGGCTCAGTCACCCAACCTTTGCTTGAGACTATTGGTCTCATTGGGGGTTCTAAAAGTGATTTATACAATTTAGGTATTCCATATATCACGAGAGTGCTAGGAAATGGTACCAAGAAATAATTGAATAATTCTATTGAAATACTCCCTTGTAGGTGTAAGTCATATATAAACATATTTTTTGTTATTGTTTTCTTGATTTTAACAAAATTTATTTCTTTAAAAGTCATGTCATCCTTTAAAAAGTGGTCCATAGAAGCAATATATTTATTTTAATCACCCAGTACTATTGCTCCACCTTTATCTGCTTCTTTAATTATTAGGTTATCATATGCTTTCAAATCACAGAATGCTTTGTATTCATCATATGCAAGATTAAATCGTTTCGTTGTGGTAGAAAGTTTCTTTTGTTTAAATAGAAACATGAAATCTTCTTCACAAGCACATATAAAGGAATTAATAATAGGGCAACTTACTGGTATAAATACACTTGATTTTCTATACTCTAAATTTCGAGTAGTTATCGCATTCTTAAAAGACAATTTCAGACTTACATTTCTGCCAAAAACCAAGTCAGTTAATGTATTAACTAGAGTGTCAGTTCTAGATGGTATAAACTGCAAGCCCTTATTAAAAAGTTTAATGCATGATTCAGTTAACTCGAAATCAGAAAAGTTTGCAACAAATCCTGTTTGCTTACTAGTTATCTGCGACTCTGTTTGCTGGAAGTTAGTGGACTGTCATTCTTCCTCTTCATAATGCCCGGATTCCAGTGCTGATTGTGTCCGTATCTTTATTTCCACCTTTTCTGGTAAATTTATGGCCACGGGGTTGGTGTAACTCTGAAAAAACTTATTATGCAAAGTACATGCTGCCCCACCATTATTTATTGCTCCTAGCACAGGTATTCTTGGCAAACCAGCATTCAGAGGCTGTGTATGGTCTATTTCATGATTAGTTGGTTCTCCTGCCGTACTGTTATCAGTAGCGGTACATGATTGATTCAATAGTTCAGACGTCTGGGTATGCCTATCTTCATTGTTATTGGTCAATGCAGTCTCAGAGCTTTGTTGATTGGTTAATATTTGCTCATCATAAGTGAACGTGCCCAACCTATGCATCTCCCCACTTTTAGTATATTTAGTTTGATTACTAGATGTTTTATTATAGTTATGATTATTTTTATAATTATTTTTTGGCCAGGAGAAGATATGACCTTGGTTAAAGTCAGCAATGTCTCTTCATAATTTACAAAGCTTCGTGACTTCTAAACGTTTGTCCAGAAGGTTTAGTCTGTCTACCATTTGTTGATATATCACAGACACATTCTCAAAATCATTGGATGTGATTATTTCATTCTCTATTTTTATTATCTAATCCATTAACTCTTGTTCCACTCCAATAAAAAACTGGTTCATCAGAACCATATAGTCTGTGCTTAGTTTTAAATTTAACTGTTGCCATATCTTTAGCAACTCGGGATAGGTATTAGCATAAGATGGCATTTATACCATCTAGAACTGACACTCTGAACTAAACTAGAGCTGAAACTAGTGTATATAGGAAGGAAGTTCAAGTTAACAGACAAACTCATGCTATGAACATGCACTCTAAGCATATATTTTGAGGTATAATAAAGAGTCAATTACTAAGGATAAGTAGAATGAATACACATATAATAAAGTGTAGAGAACAGATGAAAACGCTGGCTCAAGAGTTGAAGGACAGGGGATACGATGATGCCCTTATATATACTAGCATGCATGAAATAGAACAAAGAGACAAAGTAGCACCAGCGTTGTTTAGTGATATTACACAAGTGAGGATGGAAAATCATGAAAATGTGGATCATCTTAGATACATCATCACCCAAAGTAATATACCAAAAGACATAGAAAAAATAATATGTAAAAACTGGTGGATTCTAACATCAATGCCAGAACTAATACCCATTTTAGGAGATAAACCAAAGTTTGCACATAGGAATTGTACAAGTTTGAAAAGACAACTATGCTATAAAGATTTCAGATTAAATAAAAATAAAAAAGTGATCATACCAATTAAAAGTGGCACAATCCCATGCCAAAACTGTAGTTGTTGTAAAGACATATGTGGTAATATAGAATTTAAACATCCCACAAGCAAAGAAGCATATAAGACAGACTGTCATGCAACTTGTAACACTGAATTGATTATTTATCTGGCTACTTGCATGCAATGTGAAAGTTTCTATGTGGAAAAATGTCCAAGATGTCTAAAAGACCATATAATTGAACATAAATCAGAGATAAGAAGAATGATTGAAACTAATACACTAGCAAAACATCATAAAGATCGGGGGCTAACACATGTATTTAAATTTAAAGTATTACAGGTACTATATAGAAACATGAGGGTGGGGATATTAATAACAAACTTGAAGTAGCAGAATACAAATGGATAACTATATTGGAAGCAGATAGTTACCTGGGACTTAATAACCTAGTAAGCATAAAACCTATACTGGTAGCTAGGCAGAAGCATTACAAATAATATAAAAAATATATATAGAAGTGCTTATGAATTACTTATCAAATTTATGTAACTTTAATTTTATGCATACATTTGTTATAAAGATGATTATATCGGTTGAATACATTGTAAATATTGTAAATGAATGAGTTATATTGATTTTATGTTTGTTTTGATTGAAAATGGATTTTCATTGGTTGGTTGTGTCATGTGTTCTATAGAACTGGTTATTTAAAATGTTTTTTTTTTTTTTAAATGAATTGTGTATACTGATGAAGGGTGTTTCCCGAAAACTTTATTCCATTTTTTTTTTTTGAAGATGGCACCAGTGTGTTTGGCTCGCCGCTCGAGAGCTCTGCAAGTTTTCATGTGTTTGCTGCTATTTGTGTGTATTTGGCAGTGTGTGGATCCAAAAACTACGTATGATCGATGTTCGCTGGTTAATATCGGTGTTGCTGCAGGTTTGCTGCCGTCTGGAGGAAGCGTTTTTCAGAGCGTGTCTCACTTTGTTTTAGACCCATTACCAGAGTCTTTTTTGACCTTCCCGCCGCTGTATCTTGTTAGTGGGAGGTTGAGGAAGCGTAGGAAGCGGGGCTGCCATGGAGGACGGTTAGCCAAGTTGAAATCGTTGGTGGCTTCCTTCTCTGGCATTCTGGGAGTTAGGCGAAGGCTGCTTCCTGGGTCTCTTGTGTCTGGGCAGATGTGGAACACTATGGCTTCGTGGAGTATCCCTGTTGCTGTTTTTTTGATGGGGGATTGTGTCTGCTTTCCACGGTATCGTCGCTGCTGTGTGAGAGGAGTAAATTTCAAGAACCTGAAACCGGTAGTTAAGGCACTGTCTACTGTAGGAGTTGTGTGAACTTTAAAGTGTGGATTGGTGAATGCCAGGTCAGTGGCTAATAAGACATTTGTCTTAAAAGAATTTTTTATGCAACATACTTTGGATTTGCTCTGCATAACTGAGACTTGGATTTCTCCTGGGGAATGGAGCGCTTTAAATGAACTGGTGCCAGTGGACTGTATGTTGATTAGTGTGCCTAGAATTTCAAAATGTGGTGGTGGGTTGGCAGTTATCTGTAAAACAAATTTGTCATTAAAGCAACTGCATCTTGTAACTACTTATAGCAGCTTTGAAGTATGTTTGTTTGAGCTAGGTTATTTAAGCCCATTTCTTTGTGTAGTGGTTTATAGGCCTCCTAGTTATAATAAGGCTTTTATATCTGAATTTTCTGAATTTTTGTCTGAGTATGTTTTATGTTATGATCAGATTATTTTACTTGGGGATTATAACATTCATGTATGCTGTCCAGATAAGCCACTTGTTTCAGATTTTTGTGATCTGTTAAATTGTTTTAATTTAAATCAGTGTGTTGATGGGGCCACTCATGAATGTGGGCATACGCTGGATTTGGTATTATCATCTGGGCTTGCTGTGGAAAATCTTTGTATACATGATGCTGTTTTTTCTGATCATAAACCTATTGTTTTTGATGTTAAATTGTATTCTAGTGTAGAAAATCTTTCTGTGTCAGTTAGATTTAGACGTTTTTTTAATCAAGATGTTCTTGAGAGGTTTTCTTTACTATTTAAAGAGGTTATGTTTCAAATACCTGAAGGGTGTACATTGAATGGATTTTTAAGCTGCTTTAATGAGACTTGTACGGATATTTTGGATATTATTGCCCCTCTGCGATTGAAAAAGAAGAGTTCAGTAAGAAATACGTGGGTAACGGATACTACTCGAGCTGCAAGGAGAGATTGTAGAAGAT
>NC_056739.1:1933410852-1933498352 GCF_019279795.1 Protopterus annectens | reverse complement strand
CACACACACACACGCACACACACACACACACACTAACTGTGAGATCATTGTAACCATAGGAAAGCAGAAGTCTTAGAGATATTATAGCACAAACTTGTACAATTAACTCTATTTGCATATTTTATATTTGCATTATTGTGGATCAACCATTCACTCGTTGCACTTCTGAACTGATACCAGTATTACATCACAACCCCTTTTATGTTACTGTTTGCTGTGACTAGTCTTGGCCATGTAGATGTGCTTGAGTACAGTATATGTATTTATTTATTTATTTATCTATTTATTTATTTATTTTTACATTTCAGAATATATAGCATTCATTATGTGCAATTATTCCCATGAGCCTTCAGGTGCTTTAACTCCATAGTATCTCCTGCAATCCTATAGTTTTTTGAGATCACCATCTCAGCTGCTAAGAAAAACACATGGTTGTAATAAAAAGAAATTTCTGTTGTTTCTGTTATTTGTTAATCAGTGTTAATATCTGAGCAGGTAAGACAAGATAAACTGTTATATGGCTGGAATATTTAAATCTACAAAGTCATTTTGTGTTTATAGTAAATAAAAACAAGTAAGAAATTCAGATTATGCAAAATCATAAGCTTCAGGGTTTGATACTTGGCTATCTAGTTACTGTTAATTTGACACATAAGAGATTAGGCCCCATATTTAATAAATTCCATGTAAGAATAGTATAAGTCCTACATGGAGTGTACTGTGGCTGTGTCTGCAGCTCCCCCTCGGCATTGCACCTTTCATATTAATGATAGCTTGCTGAGAGAAAGACATGTAACACAGTACAGAATCAGTGCAGGGGGTGTGTTACAGTGTCCGCAGATGAGTAACACACACCCTACACTGTTAATGTGCTGGATGGCACTTAAATAATAAAGCAAAACATGTTTAAACATTTTTTTTGTATTTGCACAGTTCAGAACAGTGCTTAGCAATAGACATGTACCAGACATCTAAAAATATAAAGTGGATGCATTTAATTAGTTAAGAAAGGTCACATTTAAGCATAGCTAAATGGGTTTGCGTGGCATGGCATGGTGCTCAGCAGTGCTTAAACATAACTGAGAGCTATATAGAAATGTACAGGTATAAGCGCCATCTCTTCAGCAGCTTAATGGTTAGAGTCACGGCTCATGTGCAGTAGGTGCACGGTTTAAATACAGGCCATTCAGCTTGTTATATGCGATAGGGAATTATTATACAATTTTATGTTTATCATGTATACACTGACATTTGTTAACCAGGTTAGCCCAGCTGGACCAGAAGCCCATTTTCATTGGACACCCAAGGATAAAAGCCCCAGTGACACATAAGTGCTCAATACATTAAAGTTACACTTCAAGACAATGTAGTGACATGTATATGTTTAGGAGCTATAAAGTAAAATAAATACACATATTAATAAAGTATCATAAATGAAAAAACTTTTTATAATTTTGTTTTTATTTTTGAAAAACTCTGGTTTGCCCATAGCTGAGCTCTGCTAAGCATTGCTAAGGCAAACCAAGCAATACATAAACAGGACCTGTTTTAGCAGAACTTAGCAATGCGTAGCTCTGCTTAGCTGGTTTGGGCACTACTAAGCAACCAGAGATTAGGCAGTCTTCAGGTCAGCTAAGTGGGTTTGCACACTGCTAAGCATTCCTTGTCTAATCACTGCTCCGTTGAGCTCAGTGGGTGCGTGTGGTGCTAAGCAGAGCTGAGCATTTTTAAAAATGGCCAATGGTGGTAAAGGGCAGGAAAATAGCCTTATTTCAGTGCAGTAGGCAGAAATACAGCCAGAACCTGTAGGAGTTTGATCACTACAGGAGCTATTGCTGGAGTTAGAGAGTGTGTGTACTTCCTGGTGCAGCGCTGGGGCATTTTGGAGTCCAGGGTCATGGTTGGGTTCTTTGTGAAAGGCCATGGTGACCAGCTGCTACTGGGCCAGTACCAGGGCTACGAATGCAAATCAGAGACCTGGGAGTGGCTGGCACATGACCTTACCACTGCAACTGGCATCCCCCACACTGGTGAGCAGGTACATCATTGTTATGATGACCTGAAGCATAGGAAGGGGGCTCTTGGCCCAATGGATCTAAGACACTCGGGACTGCAATGCCCCAGAAGTTTGTAAGTATAGGAACCATTGATTTACCAAATTCTAGTAGGAATATCTGATAGACAGGTATGCATAATGGTGTGTTTTTCCCACAGTTGCAGAGGAGAGGGCTTGCAACCTGGATGCCCATGCAGGGCGCCTGGCCAGGATGCACTTAGAGTGTGGTGAGTACAGATTTATCTTGCAATATATAGTAATCTAATTAAAAAAAGTTATAGTAGTAACTGCCAGCAGGTATATTCTGTTGTGAGTATACTGCAATGAATGTGTTCATAGACTTGGACTGAGATAAGTGAGTATTGCCCAGTGCAGTTTAATATAGATGAAAGCATGAAACACCCTAATGTTAAGGAAAGAATGTTAATACTGCATTTATAATGTTTGGGAATAACATGTGTATACTGGATTATTAATAATACATGTTCTGGTATCACCCAATCAGCACCCAGCAGTAGCTCAGTAGATCAGTGTAATAAGCAAGATATATGTTAATTTTGCCACACACAGACTGTGGTTTGAATCCAGGGACAGGTATTAAGATATATTTATAGTAACAGACAATTAGTGCTGACTATTTATAGAAACAGTTATGTAGTGTTAACAGATATTCTCCCTACAGGACTTACAGGTAAATAAATGTCTGTAGTAGCTGTATGAAGGATCTACTAATGTCTGTGTCCAGATGTACTAGCTCGTTAACAGCATTGCTCAGCAAGGTGATAAGACTCCATTAAATAAAACAACATGAAGTACACTACTATTTCAAGTTAATAAGACAAATTAAATGGTCCTTTGTTGGTACGTCTGTATGCCTGTTGCATCTGTGAATGTCTACTGATAGTCTATTCCCATGCCTGCCAATGACGGCAGGATACGTCTAAATTCTCTGTCCTGTGCACGACACATGTCTATCAAGTACACACTGTCATGGATAGTGATCACTGCTGCCAAAAACCTTGGACACAGATATAAACCCAGTTGAAGTATGCCAGTAGCACACTCACACATCAGGGCAGAGTACACCTTGGTAGTTATATATGTTCCCTGACATGTAATAGTCCCCTGTATCTATGTACCTGTAGGTGTTACAGCTTGGCCCATCCCATCCCATCAAGACAGCTTGAGAGGTATATATGTGTTACAGTCCCTATAATGCGCTTGTAAACATAAAGTACAGGCAGACCTATAGAGTATTGAGCAGTACTGTTGTGAAAAATATAGCCTATACAGTTGGTAATGGAATGTCTTTCTCTCCGCCCACCTCTTATCTGCATCACAAATTATTATTCTTATACTACAGGTATGGTTCCATTTTCACATATGTTGTTCTCAAAACCTAATATTGGGCCTTGTGTTGTATTATTGGTTATATGTTACAATGGTTGCATACTAACATACCTGGTTGAAATACCAATGTTGTTGGCCTTTTGCAGTAGCTGTTACTGGCATGCTGTTACCATAATGACTTATTGCATTTATGCTTGTGTTCTCTATGCTATGCAATTCTATTGTTCTGGGTTAATTGGAACACCCATGCAAGCTGTTATAACTAACATTGAAATGTTCTGTTCATGACTAACCTATACACTTTGACAAACCTCAACACCATAGCACGATTGGGTAGGCTGGTTCCAGCGGGATCCACTTATACCACCTCATTTGGCCATGGCATTGGGTCCCAGCATGTCTGGGACCCAACCTGGAGCTGCACCCTCTGCTGGTCCTGCATGACCCATGGGTGGAACCACCTGAGGGGATGGGGCCCATTCCCCCTGGGCATGGGTGCTGAGAGGGACTGGTCACCCAGCAACAGATTCCAGATATTTTGCACAGGTTTATCCAGCATGATTTGGATTATTAACTACACCAGAATGAGGGCAGACTGGTGCATCTGGAGGGTCAGGCTGGCCCTGGCACCCAGCTCTCAGCACAGCCACCTTTGGGGCCATGAAGGAGCAGTGGTGACTGCCCATAGGTGGGGAGGTCAGTTCCACTGTTGCAATCTGGGGGCACCTGGTCCTCCAATTCCCAAACAACCTCCTCGTCCAAGGTGTTTACCCCATCATGTGTCATACACTGCCCCTGTCCGCTGTCTTGTTTGACTTGTCTGTCTGCAAATGCAACCTCTCCAATCCAACTTACCTCCCCAAACATACCTACAACCCTTCCCAACATTCCACTCTCTCCTTAAAAAAATGGGCATCTGTACTGCAAAAGAAAATATCGCCCCATACATAGCTCTCCATTTTGTCCCCATGTACACTACCATCAATCAATCAATCAGCACAGCAATTAATCAACAAGGTTATGTTGCACATACCCCTCCCTCTGGGATGTGAGGCTCCAAATTCCAAATTGCCCACAACATTCACAGCTGTTGCTGTACAAGAAATGGAGAGCTATCATCCTTTCCTGCATCTGTTCTGCACATCCCTACATGTCTTTCATATTGTTTTTCCCCCACTTGCCCCCATTTAACCACTTTCCTATCACCTCTTTTATATTTTCTTTTTTTGGAAATAGCCTGGGTTTAAGTGGGACTAAGCACCGCTTGGCGTTGGGGCTCATCGCACAAACCCTTCTAGTCCCACTTAAAACTACTTTAAACCGCTTTAATCACCTTATCTGATTCTGACACTGTTATGGACGTCAATAAAAATAAACACCCCCTACCAAGTCTCAAACCTAGGACCCTGTGAACTACAGCACTGCACATTAGCACACTAAGCCACTCAGCTCTGGAGAATCACTCTTGTTTCTATAAATATATCATGCATTCCACCGATGTCACATCAGCAAAATTATTTACTCCTGCAAATTACTGCACCCAGGACGATATCAACTACATTATAGTGCATTAGCCCACTAGGCCACTTACCTCTAGAGAATAACTGGTGTTTCTATAAACACAGCATTAATTCCAATGATGCACATAAGCAAAAATAAGCACACCTGTCAACTATAACACAGTGAATTAGCCCACTAGGTCACTCAACTGTGAAAAAATGGTGCGTTTATAAACATATCCTGATTGCCAGTGACACATTACTTCTGCATATAATGGGATAAATGACAGCATACTTGGGCCTGGGATGCAGACACTGAACCAGTACACAGCCAAATACATGTTGATGGATGTACTTGAGGCCTACGATATCAGGTAGATCTGACAACTGCACAGTCTGTTGCAGAATGTCCACAGTTGTTCCACCTACGTATAGCATGGTTGTCATAAAACCTATTCTGTGTGCTGAAGTACTGGCAAGTCAGTGCAGATTGAGGTTACAAAATCATGACAGACAGATCAGTGTCACATGTCATACCCATCCAAGCACACATGTTCATGCGAATCCTGTGTAACACACTGTATGCATGTGCATATGTCTTGCAACTACACCTGCCATAATAATGACGCAGTAGCTCTGTCTGCTACATTCCTAACATGTGTGACATCTGGACACCCACAGTCCTGGTTCACAGTCCAGTCTGTTGAATGACAACTACATGCTGGTCAATACAACATAGAAATAAGTTAAAATAAATTTTCACTGGTCTTAATTGTTTTATTTTCCTCCTTTAGTGCTTGGTGATTTTGGATAGAAATAACTGAGCCCTGCAATGTCCAGCAGAATTGGTTGCTGCTACCACAGTCACTGTCATGCACAGTAACACATCAAAGGACTATAGGGTGGGAAATGTCACAAATGTGAATACGTGTCCTAAATGCCACCTACCACTCTATGGATGGCACCATTACTTAACATATCTACCAAAGGCAAATGCCTCACCTGGAATGTTGGCTATGCTATGATAACAGAGCTGACACTGTTCTCTCACTGACATATACAGCTTGCTGTCCCACTTTGTGTTCACAATTCCCAGTATGACTGCTAGCCAGAATGCAGCAGCTGCAGCCTGCTACACATACAAAAGTATGTTCAGCTACCTGGTACAGACCTTCTATACCTCCCAAATACCTAGAACAGGGCATCCACACAACACCCATACATAAAGGGTTGGAGGGAAATGGTCAGGAGACAGGGCCATGTGTCACAGTCTCTCCCTACAAACATACACAACTGACAGACCAGCATCAACTGCAGCAGCACGCACATTCAGATAAAAATGGTGAATGACAATGACATCTGCCTGTCTTCTTACTGACCCCAGCACACTTTGTTAAACAGCAAACTGCCACAGAATCAGAAAGTCTGTTAACAATGGGAAAACATAGCATGCAAAACTGTGGACATACCACATCGATCCAAACAGTGGACAGTACTTCTACCTACTCTCTGTGATGCTGTAGCACCCACACCTCGATAATGTACAGGAAATGGGCCAGGGCCTATATGAAGGTGTTAATTATAGCACTGTGTTGCTACACCAATGGCTAATGAAAATACAACCCAGCTGTTCTGAATGCATTAGCTCACAGACTAGTGCACAGGCAATCACCTGTTCATGAGCATTACCTACAAAAGCAAGCTGCTGCCTATGGTAAACAGGTCTTGACTTTCTTCATGAAGACAGACTGTGCTTTCCTAGAAAAACTATCACTGGATTTCTGCTCACAAAGGAGCACAGCACTATACCGCATATGTCATAGAATTCCCCATGTAATGGAATGCAAATGGGGGATGCAGTCATGGGAAATAGGGATCTCAACAGTGGGCCTCAACAACATATCTTGGAATGACATGCTGCTGTTAGTCAACTGTCAAGCACCTACAATCTTCCCTCTTGGCTCTGTCTGCAGTGACATAGCTCACAGCTCTGGCCACTGAGTCCCCCCAGCAATGGTCAGCGCACATAAATATGCTACTGGATTGCCTGTTGTACAATAGTGACAGTAACTACTGGTGGATACCACTGGCATATCACATCATGTACTGTCAGTGAGCCCCTGTCAGTCTGTGAATGTCATACAGGCATAGCTGAAACATTGTCCAGGTGTTCCTGACTGTTCTTGATGTACTCTGGCTAGGTCATTGTGTACTCCACACCTATGTCTCATTACCTGACAGCTATGGCTAGCATACCTGGTAACCCCCTGCAGCAGAACAGCAAGTTATAGGCAGTAGTACTGGGGGGGACAGGGTATGCCTCAGTAACAGTGTGTACATATTAAGGCATACAATGTAAGGGAAGAAATACAGTACCAGATATTAATGTACCATCACTGTGTTCTGAGGGGTCTGGCATGTCACAGACACATTCCCCACAGTCTGGGGACAACCATTACATATTGTCCAACTGGTTTCCAGACATCCACATTTGTCTGGCAGGGGATCCACATATATTAGGCGGTTCCCTATTAAAATCGCGAAGGTCCACTTACACGAATACAGAAACGTCGACACGTATACATCAAACCATGAAAACACTGATCATCCTGAAGCGTGAAATCCAAAATGTCGAATCTTCATGGTTGGCCCTTCTGTGGTATAGCTCAGTAAGGTAAGTGTGCGATCGTTACAGAGCTTAGGATTAGGGTGCGGATTAAGGTAATTGCATAGATAGTAATGTATGTAGGGTTTAGTGCAGGGTTAGAAGTATTGTTTTGGTTAGTGTATGTATGTGGTTTATTTATTTTGTTTGGGTAGGTAGTATTTAGTGCGCGGTGGGGTTGGACAGCTATGATGGTTCCAGATTTTGAATTTCGTGGTTTAGGGCATTCGGTGTATTCGGGGTTCACGTAATAGGTGTAGATGATTACATACTCATTGATGAGGTATTTTGCGGTTCTAATATAGACCCTATTAGACATATGTACACATTCTGCAAACATCTGTGCACTGCAGATGTTGTACACCTATGAGGAGTAACCCTACACCACATTTGCACTGTGATCAGCTATTGTGTAGCACAGATGTTGCTGGCATGTCCACATACACTTGTAGTACCACTCACATATTTGTCAGATGGTGGCTGTATGACATGGTACTGTAATGTAACCCATAGGGGACACACCACAGTAGATGGTAGTGATGGGTGTGGACACATAACAACACAGTCTGTCACAACACACAGGCCATAACTAGTATACCTAGGATCATACAAGGTTACTAGGTTATGGGCCCTGAGCCCCCATAAGCCTAGCCCAGATGTTAGCCCAAGTGTATGCAAGGCAGCACCTGATGCCCCAGTCCAGCAGGGACACAGGTAGTATCCCAAGGGTCTATGTGCTGTTAACCATCCAGTTATCCAGGTTCCACTTGCAAAGGTGTAAATAGGTACCCTGCCTGATGTAGACAGAGTGTCCATTCCACAGCAAGATGAATGTGTGGGACACACATCTCAGCCACCAACAAGCCCAGTTGATGTCACACACCAGGTTGAGGCCGTGTGTGAGTGTTGATAGAGTGGACCTTCAGTTGCACTTGTGCAGCAGTCTCAACAATATGGAATCCATACTTGCCTTGTATGCCAGACAGAAATCACTCTGAGGAGCATGTATGATACTAGGTGGAGGGATGGGCTTACAGCCTATCTGTGTATGGTAGATATTTGAGGCTTTGGTATTCCCTGGTGGGGAACCTCTGTGATGTCCCAAGCTGCTGCATGTGCTGTGTGGGGTGAATGATGAACAGGGCATTATACTCAATAATGGGCCTTATTGGGGGGAATACAGGGATGTTATGACCCCATGTCCCTGGATGCCATACCATTATGTATGAGGTAGGCCATGTAGAAGGTTCACCTTACAATAGAAGCAACATGGTGGTGAAATGTCATGTTGCCATCAACCTGTGAGCACAGATCCCTCACTATGGATTGCATGCCTAGGATGTTGTTAGTACTGTGATAATATGTAGGGATATCATGCTCTGCAAACGAGTTGACACTGCATTTCCTGGTATGCAGCCTGAGGCTATGTTTCTGGCACCAGTCATGTATCTGCTTGAGACCCTCCTAGGCAGATATCCACATCACTAGGGATTCCAGTGACAGCATACAGCATGCAGTCATCTGCAAACGTGGTCAGCCATAGCCCAATGACTCTGCTCAGCACCTCAGAAGTATACATCTCACATAACAGATGTCCAAACATAGAACACCAGGATATGCCGCTAGTTATGGGTCAACCACTTGAGGTGGATTCCCCTATGTGGATTAGGTGGGTCATGTCAGCCCTCCAGTGTGCTAACCTTCTGGTAAAATATGATGTGATGCATACTTGGGAGTGTATATCTAGTGTGACCAAGTGGGCTATGCTGTCAAAGTCTTTGCCCAGGTCAAGGTAGGCAGTGTGCACTGTCACCCCCCCATGGCTTTGGTGACTGTGTAAAAGAGGTCAACCAAGTGTAATAGACATGATCCCTTCCTTGACAATGCTTAACTGTGTGTGATGGAGTGTGTGGAGGTCTCCAATGTTCTTGTTAATGAGGTTCACTATAAACTGTGCTATGGCCTTGCAGATCAGCCTAGTTAGGCTGATGGGCCTATAATGTGACAAATTCATGGATGCCCCACCTTAGCGTAAAGGGGTGACAGTGGCTGTCATTCACATGGCTGCTACAAATATGGTAGTCAGGCCTTCTTTGAATACAGTGCCTTATAGTGTTGCAAGGTCATGCTTGGGGTCATGTAGGGTGCACCCTGTGATGTGATAGGCTCCCATGGTGACTGTATACCATGACTTTCACATGGCATTGATGACCTGCTCCCTACATATAGGAGAAGGGGGCAGGTACTGGAGATGTCCTCATGTACTGATGGGAGAAAGGGGGTGAAGCCTACACTGACACTGTCAGGCATCAAGTATGCTAGACCTACATGACTGGTATAGCTGGTGGCCTTGACCACTACAAGTGAGCAGATTCAAGTCCTTCCTCTGATGTAGCAGATATATGTACAGAAGGAGAGATGATTGTCTGTAGTGGATGTCAACAATGTGGGCTCTGTGTTTGCTGTGCAGGTTTCCAGGCATGATCCCATTCACTTGTTCACACTAAGGAGACATTGCTCCAAAATGGGCACCTGCATCTACTTTGTCTTATATGGTGGTATGTTATCCCTGTTATAGACACAATTTTTTGCAGATATCTACCAGACAGGTGCATGTATCCTTGTAGAGGATGATGTAGTCCTGTTGGGTATACCTGACTCCATGCATTTGTACAAATGCACGTATAGCACTTGTGTGTATGTGTGGATATTGGTGCCAGTTCCTACAGAGGGGTTGGGGGCTGTGAAGCTGCGTATACCACCCCCCAGGAGACTGTATTCCATGTTGGAGGTGTATGTATGTCTGACCCTAGTTAGATGGGTATTCTGGGAGATGGTAACTGCAAACATGACTGCATGATGGTTGCTTTGCCATGGAGGATGATACTGTAGGGATGCTAGAGTGGTAACACATTTTGTGCAATATCAACTCCAAATCACCTTCACCTTATGTGGGGGTACCCTGGCTGCACTGTGGTGTTTTTATTTCCAGTGTTGATGGCTCTTTGGCCATTTGTGTGCTGGCATGGGTATGTCTTCAAATGTATGTTTGGGTCATTCAAATAACCCAGGATCAGGGTACAGACCAAATACTAATATAGTTGATGAGGTCCATATAGGCAGAATGGGCATCCTGGTCATATATGGTGGCTGGTAGCTAGCTATGATTTGAATCAGTGTTCTGGGAGTGGTGAACTGCCCCTGCAGTGCCCCCTGTGCATCTTACTGCCTGTACAGCATGGAGGTATGTATGTGTCTCATATATGCTGACACCCCATGTCCCATGGCATTACCATCCACAGTTTGGAGACTGACTGTATGATAGGATGGTTGACCAGGTAAGGCTGGGGTGCAGTCTGCATCTTTGAAACATGTGTCAGTGACTGCACAGATGTCCACACTTCCCAGGGTTAAGAATGCTTGCACTCAGGGCAGAGTCAGGTGTAGACTCCTAGCGTTCAGCAGCATGGCCTTCAATGTATGCTGTTGTCACAGTTGCATGTTGGTAGTAACAACCTAACCACTTTTCCTAATGAAGACTCTATGGAGGTGGCGAGAACCATTGCCAGATGCATGAATGCCAGTTGCAACAGATGGAGGCCATCTCTGGCAAAGCATCGTGGTCTGTTGACCATATCATTCCAGGCACTCAGGTACTGGAACCCTGGAATATCACAAGATAACAGGCCACATGTTAAGGTCAATCATTTCCTGATTGTAATCCAGCATCAGTCTGGGTGACAGCAGAATGCAGCAAAAGGCTAGGGACATAACTGCCTGAGACACATAATCAGCATGCTCACTCATGTCTCAATGCATATAGTCCAGGGAGGTACATCTCAGGTCAGGCACACCAACATGGACTGTGACAGACTCATTCAAGTACCTGTTGATGAGAGGCAGCAGTGCGCATGTGATATGGCAGATTCTGTCACCTGACACACAGGTAACTGTGACCATCCACATATACAACCTGGTGAGAGGCACATCAGTGTGTCTCACAATGGAGTCTGTTATGTGTAATATGTGTGATATGTGGGGATGCCTTCATGGCTGTGCAATACAGGTGTGTGACTATGTGTGGAATGTACTGTGTAGGGCTGTGGCTTTGCCTCTGAGGTCTCGTTTGTTTGTGGATGTGTATGTTGGGGACCTCTGCATACGTAGGTGTGTGTGTGTGTGTGTGTGTGTGTGTGTGTGTGTGTGTGTGTGTGTGTGTGTGTGTGTGTGTGTGTGTGTGTGTGTGTGTTGTGTAGGTGTGTGAGGTGTACTTATTGTGTCGACAACCTGTTTGGAGGCAGATATGCTGGCTTGACATGGAGAGGGCATGGACTGTAGGTTCCTAATGTCATTCCATCTCTCACACAGTGTTTTCATTGGTGGTGTTTGTTGATCGTTGTCCATCCATGTATATGAGGCAGGTGCTGCACTGTGCCAGGATGGCCATATCAACTGGACTGGCAGGGGAAATTGTAGGGCATTGTCCAGCCATATATTCCAGAATCTGAGGGAGGAAGGTCTGGGAGATGTAACGGGTGGGCCTATAGTCCAGGTGCTTACTATAACAATTGGAGGCTGACACCACTACATACAATGTAGACAGGTTATGAGCAAGCAGTAATAGGTGCAACAGGAAAATGCATTTGAACATCTTATAGGACATGCAGCAAATAGCAGGAAACATCAGGATCAGATGGCAATGCATGATGTATTGCCACTATGTTGCTGATAGCCACATACATACTGTGGTGAGAAATGGTGGGGTATGATGTGGGAGTTAGCTGTGAATAGTGCTGGCAAACATAGATGTGCAGGGTGTGTACATAATGCTGAGCAATGTATGTGGTCCTGTGATGTATTCCCCTCTTCATGTCTTTCAGGAGGGATGTACCACTGTAGGAATCCACCTTTCTCAGAAGCAGAGACTGCTGACATAATTGATGTCCAGAGACTCCAACACCAGGTCCTGTTGTCAAGGACTTTTGCTTGACCAGCAAGCATGTTCTGTTCTGTGGGCAGACCTTGTGGCTTCGGTTAATCATGTGGGCCAGCACGACAGGAGCTATGAGCATGTCTGACACCGGCCACTGATATGATAAATCATACAGGATAAAGGGCCACAGCTGTGGCCAGGGACTCTGCTGGCACCAGTGGAGGGGCTGCTACACAACAACCACTCTCAACCACAGAGGAGTTCCTGGCAAACCTGGGTTCAGCCACCAGCTCACAAGAACCAATCACACTTTATGTTGTGGAGGTGGGTGGCACAGCTTCCACAGCCAAAGAATGTCCAGGTAAGCCTCCAGTTGTCATCACGTTAATACTGTAGCATCCATAGTGGCAGCCTCTGTATACCTATACACATACATCAGGTCAATCTGCATATGTGGAGGGGGTTGTAATGCACACATGTGCACACATATTGTGAATGTCAGCAATGTGTGTAGTGTCATGGTTTGTACTGTACATGTTGATATATGCACATATTATCCTGTACCAATGCCACATTTGTGTCACTGATAATACCTCTCCCTCACAAATCCAGAGGTACCTCTGGTGTGGTTGGGGTCTATAATCCTGTACCTGGTGAGTATGGAACTATTTTGTCATAGCTCATCTATACCCTAGGCATGTTATGGGCTGACAGTTTGCCATGGACACAACTGTTAAACTTAACATATTGCAATACTTGCATGTTGAGTTGTTGAGGAATGCACTGCAGTGCAATACATTGGCAATCACAGTAGCATGTTTGCAGGAGCTGTAACATATTAGCACATATTGTTGTGCAGGTGTAGGCAGCCTGCTATAAATGGGTGCATTACTATTGTGGAAAAGGGTGCACTGTGTTGCAGGTGAAAGTCCATCACATAAACTGACATGTCACTTATCTCACAGGTGTATAGTACTAGCAACATTAACTGGGTGTATCTGCACTGCATGTTGTTAAGGGTCTGTCTTGTGTGTGTCTGTTTTGGTCTGCTTGTGTATTGTGCATGGCATCAGTCATAAGGTATGGTCTGTTTAATCCCTTTGTGGCACCTTACCTGTATATGTGTGTGTGTGTGTGTGTGTGTGTGTGTGTGTGTGTGTGTGTGTGTGTGTGTGTGTGTGTGTGTGTGCATGTGTGTGGCTCAGCAGACATTATAGGGCAGGAATTAATGCAGTCATGTTGTCTTCCACTCACAGATGACCATGAGGGTTGGACTGAGTCCCCCTCACAACCTGATGTCAGTGTCTCATTGGACTCTGATGATGATGGTGGCCACAGTGAGGCACAGGTGGGGTTGTTGAGGGCTGAATCTGTTGCACTGGTTGACATCCCACTTCCTCCCCAAATGCCCCTGCACATAGTCAGTATGCCCACACCTACCCAGTCCACAGCAGCCACAGATATTGGACAGTCAGAGGGTGGTGGTGACTATGGCATCTGTGGCTGTAGACACTAGGCATAGCCAGAGAGTTGGCATGGTCCCACACAGGCAGAATAACAGGGGTACTCAAAAGAGGACTGCTGCCCATCCAGCACCTGTCAGAGGTGTCACAACATGTGTCACCCGATGCATGTTTCAGTCCATCATGGAGGCACAGGCACATTGTGAATGGTACAGCAGATGGATGCTCAGGGTCATGGATGCCACACTGCCTGGCATGCATGACTCCATCCATGGCATTGTTAATGCCTTATGTCCTTTCACTGATGTAATAGATAGACGGTGGGTTGAGACATTGACAGTCCTTAATCATGCAATGTCTGTGCTTGAAAATGTGATGGGAGTAGGGTGTTGGACATGTGGATGTAAGTC
This sequence comes from Protopterus annectens, assembly GCF_019279795.1. Taxonomy (NCBI): domain Eukaryota; kingdom Metazoa; phylum Chordata; order Ceratodontiformes; family Protopteridae; genus Protopterus; species Protopterus annectens. The sequence continues at coordinate 1,933,483,976 of NC_056739.1, read as the reverse complement.
AGCAACAACATCAGCTGAGAGCCCATGTGGCCATGCACATTCATACGCGCGTAGTGGCACTACCACCAGCATTACCAAAGGGAGGGTGCTGTCCACACCATACCATGGCAGGCCATGGGCACGTAGTCCTGACTAGTCCCATGAGGGACATAGACCTAGCAGACACTCATCACCATCAGCAAGTAGTACTGCATCTGGCCCTGGCCATGGTGGTGCGAGTGCCACCAGTTCCCATGTTCATTGCCAGAGACAGTGAACTGTACATTTTGCCATGTATGGTCCACAACTGTTCAACATACCCTCATGTAGGGCTGGCACATGGCTTGACTGTGTACATGTACACACTCACACATCACTGTCATGTGCAGTTCACCACCAGATACACACAGCTCTTCTCCATGGCCCATATGATCAGCAACTCAGCACCCCTCCAGACACGCACACACAATGTCAACTGTGTGGCACAGCCTAGGTCTTTGGCAACCTCACACCACACCGTGTGCATGTGATGATACCTGTGCCACATCACAGTCATCCATACCATCAATGCGTGGACATGCTAATATGTATCTGGTGAACAGGGTGACTATAGTTCACTTAATGGCAGTTTGTAGTGCAGTAGTGTTATGCTCTGTAAAGTGCTGTCTGGTGGCAATTGTCATGCATGCACATCAAAGTGTATGTACATTTGTGCCATGATGCTGTGTTGCTGTTAGCATTGCTGACTGACTTTTGACTCCCAGACCTCATTCTGTTTCTGTTCCAGGTGTCTGTGTTGTCTATGCCATGGGGACCTGCTGCCAATAGAGCAGCTCAGAATAGCATAGTGGCAATGCAGAAGTGTGACATCACCAAAGTATGGCTGTATATGTGCATGGTTTCTTAGGTATGTATGTGTCGAAAAGTGTGTGAGGGGCACTGGGAGTGGACAGTGCAATCTCGCATGCATACCTCTTGACACAGCAAGCTACTCCTGATACATATCACCTGGGAGTTCTGTAGGATCACAGGTTCATAGGTTCATAGAAGGTTACTAAAGTAATGGCCCTGACTCCCTTATAAGCCTGGCTATTACTTTATCCCCAACAGAATCATCAATCTGCACCTGCTTCCCCTGTCATTGAGGGACATTGTTGGGACCCCTGGGACAGATTTGTGGTTTCCCATCCACTCATCACAGATGCACTTGATGAGGGTCTCCATGGTACTTTTTTTGACATGTCTGGGAAGTGCATTCCTGAGTCAGGGCAGCCTCTGGGAGACAAACCTGTCTCTCCAGCAGGTTTTCTTGATGTCTCATTTCAGATTCAGGCCTGTCATGCTGGTAATGCATGAAGAGTTAGACTCGCATATATGGGCCAGCTGTTGAAGTGCTGGGAACAACATTGTCGTGTAGGTGTGCCATAGCCCACCTGTGGACAACCTGTCCAATACTGAGTGGGACACCACTGATTTGAGGCTATCTGCATGAAACAGGTGTTGGAGGCAATGAATTACCTTTGTGGTTATTACTATGGCCTTTCCAGTTGCTACAGATATTGCAAAAGATACATACCAGATGGGCCATGGTACTAAATTATTGTTGTACCGAATGAGGACTACACAGAGGTAATGTCCACCTTTGTTCTGTATGCACTCCCTTTACTTATGTGGTGAACCATGTACAAGGCTTTTATGAGCACTGCCTCTACTTGATGGCTGAAAGTAACACTGTTATCAACCTGAGAACCCAGGTATCTCAATGCAGGCTGTGTGTTTATGGGGTTTCCATTGATGTGGGAAATAGTGGGGCCATGACCTTGCCATACGGTATGATGCTGCTGTTTTCTGTGTTCAGCTTGAGATCAAGACCTTGCCACCATTCCGTATCTGATGTAAGACCCCGTTGCAGTGTGTTAACATCAGTTGATGGGTCAATGACAGAACACAACATACAGTTGCCACTGCCTTAGGCAGTACCTACAAATGTGGGTGGTGGCAGTTAGCATTCATGCCTAGATACATGTGGGTCATTGGGGGTAACAACTACTCCCAAGGCCTCCACATGTCTACATATTGCACACACATAGGCAACACAGAGTAGGGTTGCCACCTTATCAAATGTGTAATGTCAGACATTTCTTATAGTATTGTGAGAGCTGGCAGGACAAACCATACCCAAGACAAGGGCACCAGACAGGGCTTCTCTTGGTCTTCCAATATGAGAGCTTATTTTTGTCACATTTCCATAACTTATGCCATTTTTCATAACATTAATGTGTTTCTGATGTTCAATAACTGCTTTATGCAAGTATTAGACAGCATTAGGAAATGTTTATTGTTCTACACTCTTGGGACGTCTATATTGTTTCAGTTGTTTTCAAAGGTCACACCTTGGTCTAACATGGACTGCAAACTGCAGGGTGGGACAGGTGGTGGCCATAGCTCTCACCTGTACAGATTTCTGCAGAATGTCCTGATGTTTGCCACATATTTTTGGTCCATTTTTCATAACATTGTGGTTTTCTGGCAAAGTAGTGGCAAATCATTAAAGACTGAAGTTAGACAATAATGAGATATATTTTAATTTCACATTTCATACCCTTCAGAAAATTCCGGCTAATGCACAGCTTGTTATGCTATGAACATTCTATGTTTCTAAGAGCAATATTTAAAAATTATCCTTATTATTTAGGCTTTGCCCACTTTTCTGTATGGCTTTATCCAAGCTTCTTGCTCTAAGAGGATGAGAGGTATGATGGTGGCCCATAACACAGTCAAACTTCTGCAGGGATATATATATATATATATATATATATATATATATATATATATATATATACATATACACATGCATACCCACACAAATGAAATGCTCTTGTTGAGAGCAGAACTCTTACCTGCCTAATTTTACATTCTGTAGCACTACACCCATAGTGCATGTGTCACAAAGTTTACATATGTTTTGCAGTGTCTGCCCATACTATTCAGGTGGTTGACATCTGCAGGTGATGTAAATGTTGCCACTGAGGGGTTAACAGGCTTGCACAGACTCTTTAAATGGTATAATCATAACACAGAAACACAGGTGAGAGAGCTACACTGCTGTAACACACACACACACACACACACACACACACACACACACACACACACACACACACACACACGCATACACTCACAATGTTGCCTGCTTTGGGATTAGAACCCCTACCTATCTAGTTATAAACATTGTAGTACTACATACATATCACATACACCACAGATCTATTGTGGTTAGATGGTGTTGACCTGTGCTTCTAAGGTGGATGACATCAGCAGGGTGTGAATAGGTTGCCAGTGGGGGGTTAACAGGGTGGAACAGGCCCTTAAAATAGTATAACCATTGGACACACATGACTGCCTTGCTGCTACAGGCGATATGCATACACACACACTGACAGAGTATATAGTTGTTATATTAGAACCCTTACCTATTTAGTTGTATGCACTATTGTGCTATGTACTTATCACATGCTCCATGGAGCGTATGTGTCTAGAGAGTGTCTAACGGTGCATCTAAGGTGAATGACACCAACAGACCCTGTAAAGTAATCCAATGGGGGGGATTAACAGGGTGGAACAGGCCTTCAAAATGGTATAACCATTATACAAATAAGGCAGCTACACTGTTACAGATGATATGACACACACACACAGACACACACACACACACACACACACACACACACACACACACACACACACACACACACACACACACACACACACACACACTCACTCACAGAGATGCTAGTTATGAGTTTAGTCCACTATCTATTTAGTTGCATGGCAGCCACACTGTTACAGGGGACATATCTTACACACACACACACACACACACACACACACACACACACACACACACACACACACACACACACACACACACACACACATACTATTTTGCTATGTATTTAACACGTGCTCGATGGAAAGTATGTAAATGGCGAGCATCTAATGGTGCATCTAAGGTGAATGCCTCCAGCAAGCCCTATAAAATAATCCAATGGGGGGATTAACAGTGTGGAACAGGCTCTCAAAATGGTATAACCATTGCACAAACAAGGCACCCTCACTGCTACAGGGGATATGCCTCACACTCACTCACATAGATGCTGGTTATGAGCTTAGAATCCCTACCTATTTAGTTGTATGTATTATAGTACTACATACTTATCGCATGTGCCATGGAACTTATCTGTCTGGAGAGTGTCTAACAGTGCATCTAAGGTGAATAACACCAGCAGGCCCTGTAAAGTAATCCAATGGGGGGATTAACAGGGTGGAACAGGCCCTTAAAATGGTATAACCATTGCACAAACAAAGCAGCCAGACTGCTACAGAGGATATGCCCCACACACATATACACTCACAGCAATGATGTTTTTGAGTTTAGAACCTCTACCTTTCTAGTTGTATGTATTATAGTGCTACACACTTATCACATGCACCACAGATCTTATGATGTGCCTGGAGACTCTCTAATGGTGCATCTAAGGTGGATGACACAAACAGGGCCTGTAAAATAAACCAATGAGGGGGTTAACAGGGTGGAACAGGCCTTAAAATCAATTGGCAAAGCACAGACATAGTTAAGACATACACATAGCTGTAGGGAGATATACTTACACACACACACAGTGAGTTGTCTTTGTTGGGATTAGAACCCCTACCTATCAAGCTGTATAGACTATAGTGCTACATACTTACCGCATGCACCACAGAGCTTAAGCGTTTGGCGAGGGTGTAACTGTGCATCTAAGGGTGATGAGATCAGCAGGCCCTGTAAAGTAGGCCAATCTGGGGGTTCACAGGTAGGCACAAGTTTTAAAATGTATTGGCATTGCACACAGGCAGGAAATACACACAGCTGCAAGGGGATATACTTACACACATGCAGTCACTGAGTTGCCATTGCTGGGATTAGAACCACTACCTATCTAGCTGTATAAACTACAATGCTATGCAGTTATTGCATGAGTCATGGAGCTTATGCATTTAGGCAGTGTCTGACACTGCTGATGGGGTGGATGACATCAGTAGCTGCTGACAGGGAGGCCACTGTTGCGGAGGACACCAGTTACAGGGCCATAAAAAGAGTGACCATTGCACAGATATAGGCCTGTTTGTTGTGTGTATTCTGCTGTATGGGGAATATATATACAGACACACACTCACAATGTGGCTGATGTGAGATTATAACCCCTACCTACCTACTATTATACACTAGAGCTCACCATACTATTTGCATGAGCCATTGGTTACAATTGTTGTATAAGTGGCTGCAGCACATCACACTATGTCTTTCTGGGTCTCTCTCTTTCTGTCTCTCTCCCCTTATGTCTGCCTCTCTGTATATGACATATACATATATATATATGTCACTTATTTATATATCTCTAAATTAAAGTCAACAGATCCAGATATATTTTATACGTGCCACATACAGAAAGATAAGGATAATCATGTCTGATGGGGATAGTGAGAAGCACAGCAAGATATGGATGTCACAGTTCTATAGTCAGATGTGGGTTCAGACATGGTCTGAAATTAGCTAAGTGTAAGAGCATGCCCAGTATGACCATTATTTATTACAATAGGACTCCAGGCCAGACCTAGAGATTTTGTGCTATGGCCAATTGTCTGCTGGACCTTGTGGAACAGTCCTGCACATCCCTGATATACTGCCTGAGGGATTTCCTGGCTGTGTGCTGTCTGCAATATCTGACCCATATCTAGGGTGTATTGGACTGAACGGAGGTTTTCATAACAGGTCTGGTACATTTTACTTAGCACTATGACTCCTTGGTATGTCAGTGGCAGATCATTATAGATTGATGTGAGGAAATGCTGACAGACATTTGGGTTACCAACTCCATACACTGCAGGGAACATATGCTACTACAAAAACTGTTGTATTCTGTACTTTCTATGTTAGTCTGGCCAGTAGTTCCTCCTTCCCCTTATATGTGGACCTTTGTCCTGCCCTGCTCCAGTTCCTGGCTTTGTCCTCAGTTGCTGCTCTATGTAGTTGTAAGTATGGCATGACTCGGGTAAGAGACGTAACACCACACATGGGGTTATGGACTTCACACCTCTGACTGTACCTGTTTTTCAGGTTGTCCAGCATACTGCCTCATACATCTGCTCTGGTCCTCAGACAATTTGTGTTGTACTGTTATAATAAGGCTACATGTTGCCCATACCTCTTAAACTCTTACAGTCATTAATGTGGACAGTGCCATATATAACAGTGGGACATAGGCCCTAACATGGAAACAGGATTTTAATATTGCTCTTACAAACTTAGACAGTTGTTGGAATGGTTTTGTATTAGTATGCATTTTCCAATAGGTAGGAAGTGTGCATCTGAACTGTCTATTAGTTTCTCACAGCCACCTTTAGTGATTTGCCAGCAGCTTTCCAGAAAACTGCAAATGTTATGACAAACAGAACAGATATATGAGTCATAAATGTGGACATTCTGTTAAACTCTGTACATTTGTGAGGTATGGATGCTACCCACTGATGTGTTGTAAGTACTGACACACTTATGTGACAGCCTTTATATCCTGGTGCTACATTGACTTGTTAAAATCTGCTGTTCTACTAGCCACCATCAAGGTTACTCAGGGCTGTGTACTATCCATATCTGTGGCCCCTGTCCCTCCATTGTGTCTGTCTTTGTCCAGCTTTCTTGCAGTAACAAATACTGACATATGGACAGTCTGTAGAACTCCTACCATAGGTGCAGCTCACATGCAAATCCATAGATGCAGCCAGTATCAAACCATGTACCCCATCAACCATGGTCATATACTTACCCACTAAGCCATGGCAGCCACCAGGCAGTGCAGTTTACTTCCTGACACTATCAACCACAGACAAAGATAGCATTTTTACCCCTGCATATTGGGGAAATGGTACATGTCACCAGGTTGATTGGGACAGCCCAGGGAATGTGTGGTCTGCTGCTATTTCCTTGCAAACATACTGTGACTGCAGTTGTATGGGGACTCGGGTGTGCTGGGGGTAGGGGACTCTAGCACTGACAGTCAAGCATCTGTCCTGTGACCCTTCTGTGTGCCATTCCCTCACATAGTGCATTGGGTTTTGCTGGATTGGGGCCTACTGCATATTATGGGTCGGCCAGTATTGGACAGAGTTCCTGTTGTCCCACACAGCTGTCAGTTGTCTGCAGCTATCCCAGTAGCCCACTTTATTCCCTTGCATACATGTGGCAGGTCCATACATATGCCAACACAGTCTACTACCCCATTCATTTGTTGTAAAAAAGAGTGACTTACCTTGTGCCATCAGTGGTTGAGATAACAGTGCTTCAGGCTGTCTCTGTCTGCTGCATGCTGTATACAGCCAATACATGGTAAGGTACAGGTTTGTGGTGTGGCTGGCATCCTTTTTACTATGTATGTGAGTCAGAGTGCGGTGTCAGTCCCTAGGACCCTAAGATGTCAGGGCATGTGCTATGCGTTGCATCTTTGCCAAGGCCAGGACATACTAGGGACACCTACATCTGTCTACAGGGATAGGCTCAGGGAGTTACTTCTCCGGGTCCCCCTATGGCCATGAGGACCTTGGCATTGGTGGGGAGCTCTGTGCCCCTTCCCTCTGATGTTCTTGCCAAAGCTGTTTCCTCAGGATCATATTGTGTAGCATGGCACATACTGTGAACATCTGTGCACATGTGGCTTGAGAGTACTGCAGGGCTCCACCAGATATATCAAGGCAGCGGAACAATGACTTGAGCAGCCCAAACACATGCTCTATGATGTTCCTAGTTTGTGCATGTGCCTCATTATGGCATTCTTCAGTAAGTCTGTGCTGTGTGCTTTTCTGATGAGTGTCATCATCCACGGTTCCAGTGCGTAACCAGCATCCCCCAGTAGATGGCCGTATGGGATGTCCCCTCCGGCAAATGTTGGGTACAGTTTTGAGGCATGCCAGATGTGGGAGTCATGCTAGCTGCCAGGGCTGCCAGCACACACATTCATGATATTGCCCTGAGCATTGCACATGACGTGGCAGTTGATGGAGTGATACCCCTTGCGCTTGATGTAGACTCTAACCTCTTCACTGAGTGGTGCTTTGATATGCACATGAGTGCAGTCTATGGCACCCAGTATCTCAGGGTAGTGTTCTACATGGTGGAAGAGATGAATGTTGCTGACCCTCTCCTCAGGGGTGCAGGGTAAATAAATGTGCTCACTGGCATGTGCTTGCATGGAATCTAGGAACTGGTGGAGTACCCTGGATGCAGATGCCTGTGAGATATCCACTGTATCCCCAGTTGGTCTTTGAAAAGTACCTATAGCTAATATTCTAAGGGCTGCACATACCTTTGTTTCCACTGGGATGGGTTCCCCTCTGTTAGCTCTAGGTCTGAGTTGAGGGCAGCAGAGCTTGGTGAGTTATTGTAGCACGTCCTTGTCCAACCATTAGCACTCTACAATCTCTAGCTCACGTAGCCCCTGGAAATTCACCCTCGGCCTAAACACTCTTCTTCTCAGTCTGGGCCTATTGTCAGCATCATCATCTTCACTGACCTCACCCTCAAGCATATACAGATGTAGAAGAGCAGCAGCCCCTAGGATTTTGTCAGTTAAAATTTCCATATGTGTACTCCAATGGTGCAGAGTATGTGGGAAAACAAGATTACAGGATGTATGCATACTTTATAGTGGTGTGCTGCAGTTGCAGCCTGTGTGAATAGCTCATTATGCTGCATTCCACCTGATAGGTATATCATTGGGGGTTTGAATGGGCAGGTGTCTGTTGAACAGGGCTTATCAGTCATTTCTTCCTCATTGGCTTTCCCAGTCTGTTTTTTTTTATATTTTTTCCTATTTCTTTCACTGCTAAGCAGTGTGGTGTGTCACACAAACCTGTGGTGCTAGTGTAAACAGTGCTCAGCAGTTTTGATATTCCCACAGCCATGGCCATGCTCTGCTTTTCTGTGCTTAGCTGAGCACAAACAGGTGCTGCTAAGCTCCAATCCACTTTAACATAGTGTGACACACCCACTTTTGATGTCAGCTACCTGTTCTATCGCTACCTATATGGTTCTAGCCCAACCATGGGTTGTATTTGTGGACACTGTAGTCCTTTTTGCTATTCAGTAACCCTAGCTCATTTACATACAGCTAAATGAGTATACTCTAGATACTTCACTACTCCAGTGCCTGCCTCCATAGCAACCTCTGATACCTGCCATTGTAATACTCCACATGCTGGGCACTATAATGCAATATTTTGGCAAATGTGTACTTTTCATGTTTTTCACTTTTTAATTTTGTTTTCCATAATGGCATGTTTGTGTGTCATACAGTGCCACACAAACATAATATATGTATTAAAAAAAATGTATAACATTTTATTGATTTGCATTGCTTTCAGGACTCACTGGCCATAGTTATAGCCATTTGCATGCCTACTGTACGTTATCCACCCTTTTTTCTATCCTTTTACAGCCCTATGTGAGTTTTACAGTCCAGTATATGGTTTGTATCAGCATACATTTCTTCCACCAACATGGCACCTACACAGGTGCCTTTCTGCTTATTGGATCGCAAATCGACCTCATTTGCATGGTTTGTACCAGCTTATGAGATGATTTGCATTCAGCAGGCACCTCTGTGTCCACACACACATGCATGCCCCTCAGCCCTGTTTCCTGTATTACTCGCTCGGCTATGTTCCGTTTTCAGGCCATAACACTATGCCTACATGAAAAATTGCTCTATATAGGCTTTATTGAATTCCACCCTAGGTGTTTTGTAGTGCATAGTAAGTTCAAGTAAAAGTATTTATTTTGTGTCAGGAAACCACAGATAATATTTTCATGATTATTCATTAGTTTATACAGGCATTACAAGATAGTTCAAAACTCATTAATTATGGGTGGACATTATGAAATCCTTCATTCACATAGAGGGCAATAACTAACGAAGATTGGCAAGTGTTTCAAACCAGTTTTATCCAACTTACTTTACACATATACACATGCATGGATTTTTATTTTATTCATTTATTTGTTTATTTATTTTTGTTTGTTTATTTATTTATTTATTTATTTATTGAGTTATTTATTTATTTGAAATTACAAGAGATTCATTAGAATTGCATCTTAAAGGCAGATTTCATATTCAGCTTTTTTCCTGCATGATTAAGTGATGTGTCATCAGTAATTATCATATCCTTTCTAGGTGAAATATAAATAAGTTAAGAACAATTACTTACATGATTAACTAACTGATTACTTGATTAAGTAAGGATATAGGGAGAAAATATAACCTAGTTACAGAAAGAAAAGATAATGGAAAATATCTTGGAAAATTATGATAAAAAATGTATTAAGAATACTTACAAAATTAAAAGTGATGCATCAAAAAGAGTAAAATTGCATGAATTACATTTTTATGTGTGTGAATCAAGGTGAAATGGTTACTTAGGAAGTGTGAATAGCTTTTAGTGGTAGTAGTTTCATGTCACTGTTATACTGATCTAGGGATGATTCATTCATATAAAACATATGTAAGGGCATCAGCAATGATTCTGGCAGTTGGTACAGAGTGTTAAGGGTGTTTCTCTGGTACAGATTTTGATTCTGACACCCCTCATTTGCCTCTTGTGTGAATCTGAGTAAATTACTTAACCAGACATTACTCTCAGTTGGCCCTTGAAAAGGAATTGTATATTTAGTAGGTTAAACCGGTTAGCAGGTAGGTATTGTTATTATTATTATTATTATTATTATTATTAGAAAGGATTATTTTTAGAAATTCATCAACAGGAAATACAGTTATTTCAATGCTCAATATGATATGCTTATATTTACCCAACAGTTTTTACATTTTACAGAGTATGTGTATATAATTTTCATAATATGCACAGCATGTGTATATTAACAAACATGTTTTTTCAGTACAGCATCACAGCTGACGTTATTCAATTATCAGCTTGAAAAATGGAGTGACAAGTTCATTGTGAAATGGTTAAAATGAGTCATAGATCATTGGTAAGTAATAGGCTAGCTGCCCTTATGAGTAATTTTAAACCTTATTCATCCCATGGTTGATAATATATATTACCCCTAGTGAAAATAACTGGAATCATAACATAGATAATCTGACAAGCAAAAACCACCAATACAGCCCAAATGTCCAAGTCAGAATAAGTAATAAATGTCAGGAAAAACTGATAGGACAACCATGGCTATTGCTTCTAATTTAAGAAAACATAAAAATAATAAAAAATACAATTAAAACAGATAAGCGCTTTCACGTAGAAAACTACACTTTAACAGATCCTTAAAATAACAATGCTACTATAACCATTATATACTCATATTCAACCCATCAGGTACATATTAAGCACATATTGATATTAATTTGCAAAGTAACATCCATCAAACACACTCCTTTTTCTTAAGGTGACATCCAAACAATACAGGTTTAATACATACATTATTGTTAAGCCCTGGAAAAACATGGGCTTGCATCCTTAAGATCCACTTAAACTCAACCTGCTCCAAATAATTATTATTATCTCCTCCTCTTATGATTTTATACACTAGCTGTAGTACCCTAAAGCTAAAACTATGAGAGGGAAACTCTGCAATATGTTTAGCTAAGGCATTGTGTATATTGTGTTTTTTATTATATCATATAAATGATTATACACCCTATCTCTCAGTCATTTCAACGTCTTTCCAATGTAGAAGCTTGAACAGTAGTTACAGGTAACTAGATATACTATATTAATGGTGTTACAAGAAGCATAAAATCTTGGCTTAACTACAAAAATTAATGGCGGGGTGTTCATAACAATGCATCTTACTTATAACTTTACACGCTGAACAGCTCATACAAGGGAATGTATCCATTTTTTTGCCAAATTTTCTGTCTTAGTTGTTTATCATTGCATAACAACTGTTTTAAATTGAGACTGTTCTTATATGTAAACTTAGGTATATCGCCCACAGCCCCAGATGTCATCCTATCAGATGTCAAAAGATGTCAATTTTTTTTATGATGTTACATATAACATTACTGTCATTAGTATACTTGATAACAAAGGAGACCCTATCTTCCTGATACCTACCACTAGTCATATTCAAAGGCAGGTCAGATACAGACTCTAATGCATAACTAAAGACTTCTTCTCTTATTGTTCCAACAGAGGATTGTCTGTAGCCTCTATCAGTAAACATTAGCTCAAGATTATCTACTTCTTTATTCAATGCTTCCTTATTATTACAAATTCTCTTAACTCTATTCATTTGTCCTCTCACTATATTAGGAAAAATGCATCTAGGATGCATACTACTATTATCCAATATGCTATTTTGCAAACATGATTTATGAAATAAAGTGGTAGAGATTGTTCCTGCTTCATCCTTAATAATGGAAACATCTAAAATCAACTTTAGTGCTGGAAGATGTTATGGTGAATTTTACAAAGTCTGTAGTGGATTCTAAGTAAGATACACAATCAAGTAGGGAGGATAACTCTCCCTCCCATAACATAAAAATATCATCCACAAAATGTCTATACATCTTAATATTAGCACTAAATATGCTGTTGTGTAAATGTTGTTTCCCAATGATATACAACTAAATTAGGGTATGAATTCGCACATGGAGTGCCTATATCGACACCCCATTTTTGTAAGTACATTCTACCATCATACATAAATATGTTGTGACATGAAATCAAATCCAATAATGCAGATATCAAAATTACTTCATCATTGCATAAAGCTTTCAAGTCGGTTAATACTCCTCTCACTGCCTCTATACCATAATCATTTGGTATAGATGTAAACAAATTTTGAACGTCCATGGTAACCATCAAACAATGGGTTAAATCAAATTTCTTACTACAAACATTGGGATCACTCAAAAACTGTGTTGTGTCCTTACGAATAGTAGCAATCTTAGCAACCAACAGTTGTAACTTCCCTTCCAAGTGATGCATCAAAAAGAGTAAAATTGCATGACTTACATTGTTATGTCTGTGCATCAAGGTGAAATGGTTACTTAGGAAGTGTGAGCAACTTTTAGTGGTAGTAGTTTCATGTCACTGTTATACTGAAATGACACCACAACAGTAGAACCACAAAGGACGCTCCACGGAGAACGGTGAATTAACCACTTTTAATACTAAAGAAACGAACGACTTAGCGCTTTCACCAGTACAACTGGCTTCTTCAGAGTCGTTTAAAACTTCACATTGCCATGTATTTATTGCACTTAACCCATAGCCATAGGTTAAAATCAAAATAACCCACCCAATAAAAAACATCACACTACTTAATATGTATATAATCACACAAAATCCTCTTAAAAATTATATATATGTATGCTGTATAAAAAATATATAATATATATATGAACATGGCAATGTGAAGTTTTAAACGACTCTGAAGAAGCCAGTTGTACTGGTGAAAGCGCTAAGTCGTTCGTTTCTTTAGTATTAAAAGTGGTTAATTCACCGTTCTCCGTGGAGCGTCCTTTGTGGTTCTACTGTTGTGGTGTCATTTACGTTTTGTGCCCCGAGTGTTTTTTTGTTATGTAGTTGCTAATAGTCGAGTGGCCGCGGGGACGTTGTTTGGTTGTGCGGTGAATTCTGTGGTTATTGCAAGCTACATGGAGGTGATATTGAAGGAACTAGATAATGTGGTGGACAAGCTCATTAAAGCTTATTCAGGAGAAGCGTCGGGGAGTAGAGTGGTATCGGCAGTTAGCCCCACGGACTCCCAAGTGGAACTGTTCACCTTGCACTCACCCATTAACACTATTCCTCCGGGGCAGGAGGAAAATGCAAATATTTTGCACAGCGAGGCTGTTTTCAAGCAGCCTAGTTCTAGCAAAGCACCATTGGCTCCGGTGGTTGATTCTGGGTCGAGGGGCCGGAAACACGACCTCACTTCCTGGTTCCAGACGCCAATTTTCGGTAATGGAGGGGTAATGGAAAACAAAGCAAAGTCAGCACCCCCTTTACGACCACACCAACTGAGTAAAGGGGAAGGGGTCCACAGTTAAGCCCGGCCCCTGTCGGGGGCCCGGGGGGAGATATCCGCCCAAAAAATTTTTAACGCAAAAACAAAAAAAAAATTTTTTTAGGTCTTTCTTTTTAAAAAAAAAAGCCAAAGGTTACAAAAATAAAAAAGGAAAAAATTCAAGGTTTTTATTGGGGAAACCCTAAAGGCACTGTGCATGCTCTGCTTTTCTGTGCTTAGCTGAGCACAAACAGGTGCTGCTAAGCTCCAATCCACTTTAACATAGTGTGACACACCCACTTTTGATGTCAGCTACCTGTTCTATCGCTACCTATATGGTTCTAGCCCAACCATGGGTTGTATTTGTGGACACTGTAGTCCTTTTTGCTGTTCAGTAACCCCAGCTCATTTACATACAGCTAAATGAGTATACTCTAGATACTTCACTACTCCAGTGCCTGCCTCCATAGCAACCTCTGATACCTGCCATTGTAATACTCCACATGCTGGGCACTATAATGCAATATTTTGGCAAATGTGTACTTTTCATGTTTTTCACTTTTTAATTTTGTTTTCCATAATGGCATGTTTGTGTGTCATGCAGTGCCACACAAACATAATATATGTATTAAAAAAATGTATAACATTTTATTGATTTGCATTGCTTTCAGGACTCACTGGCCATAATTATAGCCATTTGCATGCCTACTGTACATTATCCACCCTTTTGTCTATCCTTTTACAGCCCTATGTGAGTTTTCCAGTCCAGTATATGGTTTGTATCAGCATACATTTCTTCCACCAACATGGCACCTACACAGGTGCCTTTCTGCTTATTGGATTGCAAATCGACCTCATTTGCATGGTTTGTACCAACTTATGAGATGATTTGCATTCAGCAGGCACCTCTGTGTCCACACACACATGCATGCCCCTCAGCCCTGTTTCCTGTATTACTCGGTCGGCTATGTTCCGTTTTCAGGCCATAACACTATGCCTACATGAAAAATTGCTCTATATAGGCTTTATTGAATTCCACCCTAGGTGTTTTGTAGTGCATAGTAAGTTCAAGTAAAAGTATTTATTTTGTGTCAGGAAACCATAGATAATATTTTCATGATTATTCATTAGTTTATACAGGCATTACAAGATAGTTCAAAACTCATTAATTATGGGTGGACATTATGAAATCCTTCATTCACATAGAGGGCAATAACTAACGAAGATTGGCAAGTGTTTCAAACCAGTTTTATCCAACTTACTTTACACATATACACATGCATGGATTTTTATTTTATTTATTTATTTGTTTATTTATTTTTGTTTGTTTATTTATTTATTTATTGATTGAGTTATTTATTTATTTATTTGAAATTACAAGAGATTCATTAGAATTGCATCTTAAAGGCAGATTTCATATTCAGCTTTTTTCCTGCATGATTTAGTGATGTGTTATTAGTAATTATCATATCCTTTCTAGGTGAAATATAAATAAGTTAAGAACAATTACTTACATGATTAACTAACTGATTACGTGATTAAGTAAGGATATAGGGAGAAAATTTAACCTAGTTACAGAAAGAAAAGATAATGGAAAATATCTTGGAAAATTATGATAAAAAATGTATTAAGAATACTTGCAAAATTAAAAGTGATGCATCAAAAATAGTAAAATTTAATGAATTACATTTTTATGTGTGTGAATCAAGGTGAAATGGTTACTTAGGAAGTGTGAATAGCTTTTAGTGGTAGTAGTTTCATGTCACTGTTATACTGATCTAGGGATGATTCATTCATAAAAACATATGTAAGGGCATCAGCAATGATTCTGGCAGTTGGTACAGAGTTTTAAGGGTGTTTCTCTGGTACAGATTTTGATTCTGACACCCCTCATTTGCCTCTTGTGTGAATCTGAGTAAATTACTTAACCAGACATTACTCTCAGTTGGCCCTTGAAAAGGAATTGTATATCTAGTAGGTTAAACCGGTTAGCAGGTAGGTATTGTTATTATTATTATTATTATTATTAGAAAGGATTATTTTTAGAAATTCATCAACAGGAAATACAGTTATTTCAATGCTCAATATGATATGCTTATATTTACCCAACAGTTTTTACATTTTACAGAGTATGTGTATATAATTTTCATAATATGCACAGCATGTGTATATTAACAAACATGTTTTTTCAGTACAGCATCACAGCTGACGTTATTCAATTATCAGCTTGAAAAATGGAGTGACAAGTTCATTGTGAAATGGTTAAAATGAGTCATAGATCATTGGTAAGTAATAGGCTAGCTGCCCTTGTGAGTAATTTTAAACCTTATTCATCCCATGGTTGATAATATATATTACCCCTAGTGAAAATAACTGGAATCATAACATAGATAATCTGACAAGCAAAAACCACCAATACAGCCCAAATGTCTAAGTCAGAATAAGTAATAAATGTCAGGAAAAACTGACAGGACAACCATGGCTATTGCTTCTAATTTAAGAAAACATAAAAATAATAAAAAATACAGTTAAAACAGATAAGCGCTTTGACGTAGAAAACTACACTTCATCAGATCCTTAAAATAACAATGCTACTATAACCATTATATACTCATATTCAACCCATCAGGTACATATTAAGCGCAAATTGATATTAATTTGCAAAGTAACATCCATCAAACACACTCCTTTTTCTTAAGGTGACATCCAAACAATACAGGTTTAATACATACATTATTGTTAAGCCCTGGAAAAACATGGGCTTGCATCCTTAAGATCCACTTAAACTCAACCTGCTCCAAATAATTATTATTATCTCCTCCTCTTATGATTTTATACACTAGCTGTAGTACCCTAAAGCTAAAACTATGAGAGGGAAACTGTGCAATATGTTTAGCTAAGGCATTGTGTATATTGTGTTTTTTATTATATCATATAAATGATTATACACCCTATCTCTCAGTCGTTTCAACGTCTTTCCAATGTAGAAGCTTGAACTGTAGTTACAGGTAACTAGATATACTATATTAATGGTGTTACAAGAAGCATAAAATCTTGGCTTAACTACAAAAATTAATGGTGGGGTGTTCATAACAATGCGTCTTACTTATAACTTCACACGCTGAACAGCTCATACAAGGGAATGTATCCATTTTTTTGCCAAATTTTCTGTCTTAGTTGTTTATCATTGCATAACAACTGTTTTAAATTGAGACTGTTCTTATATGTAAACTTAGGTATATCGCCCACAGCCCCAGATGTCATCCTATCAGATGTCAAAAGATGTCAATTTTTTTTATGATGTTACATATAACATTACTGTCATTAGTATACTTGATAACAAAGGAGACCCTATCTTCCCGATACCTACCACTAGTCATATTCAAAGGCAGGTCAGATACAGACTCTAATGCATAACTAAAGACTTCTTCTCTTATTGTTCCAACAGAGGATTGTCTGTAGCCTCTATCAGTAAACATTAGCTCAAGATTATCTACTTCTTTATTCAATGCTTCCTTATTATTACAAATTCTCTTAACTCTATTCATTTGTCCGCTCACTATATTAGGAAAAATGCATCTAGGATGCATACTACTATTATCCAATATGCTATTTTGCAAACATGATTTATGAAATAAAGTGGTAGAGATTGTTCCTGCTTCATCCTTAATAATGGAAACATCTAAAATCAACTTTAGTGCTGGAAGATGTTATGGTGAATTTTACAAAGTCTGTAGTGGATTCTAAGTAAGATATACAATCAAGTAGGGAGGATAACTCTCCCTCCCATAACATAAAAATATCATCCACAAAATGTCTATACATCTTAATATTAGCACTAAATATGCTGTTGTGTAAATGTTGTTTCCCAATGATATAAAACTAAATTAGCGTATGAATTCGCACATGGGGTGCCTATATCGACACCCCATTTTTGTAAGTACATTCTACCATCATACATAAATATGTTGTGACATGAAATCAAATCCAATAATGCAGATATCAAAATTACTTCATCATTGCATAAAGCTTTCAAGTCGGTTAATACTCCTCTCACTGCCTCTATACCATAATCATTTGGTATAGATGTAAACAAACTTTGAACGTCCATGGTAACCATCAAACAATGGGTTAAATCAAATTTCTTACTACAAACATTGGGATCACTCAAAAACTGTGTTGTGTCCTTACGAATAGTAGCAATCTTAGCAACCAACAGTTGTAACTTCCTTCCAAGTGATGCATCAAAAGAGTAAAATTGCATGACTTACATTGCTATGTCTGTGCATCAAGGTGAAATGGTTACTTAGGAAGTGTGAGCAACTTTTAGTGGTAGTAGTTTCATGTCACTGTTATACTGAAATGACACCACAACAGTAGAACCACAAAGGACGCTCCACGGAGAATGGTGAATTAACCACTTTTAATACTAAAGAAACGAACGACTTAGCGCTTTCACCAGTACAACTGGCTTCTTCAGAGTCGTTTAAAACTTCACATTGCCATGTATTTATTGCACTTAACCCATAGCCATAGGTTAAAATCAAAATAACCCACCCAATAAAAAACATCACACTACTTAATATGTATATAATCACACAAAATCCTCTTAAAAAATTATATATATGTATGCTGTATAAAAAATATATAATATATATATGAACATGGCAATGTGAAGTTTTAAACGACTCTGAAGAAGCCAGTTGTACTGGTGAAAGCGCTAAGTCATTCGTTTCTTTAGTATTAAAAGTGGTTAATTCACCGTTCTCCGTGGAGCGTCCTTTGTGGTTCTACTATTGTGTCATTTACATTTTGTGCCCCGAGTGGGTTTTTTTATGTAGTTGCTAATAGTCGAGTGGCCGCGGGGACGTTGTTTGGTTGTGCGGTGAATTCTGTGGTTATTGCAAGCTACATGGAGGTGATATTGAAGGAACTAGATAATGTGGTGGACAAGCTCATTAAAGCTTATTCAGGAGAAGCGTCGGGGAGTAGAGTGGTATCAGCAGTTAGCCCCACGGACTCCCAAGTGGAACTGTTCACCTTTCACTCACCCAGTAACACTATTCCTCCGGGGCAGGAGGAAAATGCAAATATTTTGCACAGCGAGGCTGTTTTCAAGCAGCCCAGTTCTAGCAAAGCACCATTGGCTCCAGTGGTTGATTCTGGGTCGATGGGCCGGAAACACGACCTCATTTCCTGGTTCCAGATGCCGATTTTCGGTAATGGAGGGGTAATGGAAAACAAAGCAAAGTTGCTACCGTCCTTGAGGGAACAAATCAACCAATATGAGAAGTTGTGCATCAAGTACAAAGCGATTCAGCTTGACAGCCTGTTCCTTAAAAAATCTAAAGAGTTAAACCAGGTACCGAAGGGTCTGCGAATTTGGAAGAGGCCCATGGGGATTGATGAGGGTACAGAAGCATATCGTGAATTAACGACTCTTTTTAACAGAGCAGGTATGGATATGTTGGACATTATTATTCGCAATAATGATGTCAAGTTGTTAGAAATGCAGGACAAAATTAGTAAATTAAATGTGAGTATTAACAGCGACCTCTTGTTTCAGCATTATCAGAGTAACTTTGATAAAGTGGTTATGAATATTGAGACTTTTGTACACAAGAACTTGGCTTTGAAGCAGAAAAAGCTTGCAAGGGACACTGCAGATTATAAAAGCAATTGTGCATACCCCCGGGTTTTAAATTTCCATCAAGCAATGGGGAAGAAAACCCTAAAGGCACTGTGTTCAATGATAATTTTGTGGAACAGGTCCACGATGATTTTTTAGAGCAACAGAATGGACCGCGGAGGTCAGAGAGACTTATGAACAGAGGGAAGACTGTGGGAAATCCGCAGGTGTCTTATATCCGGGGGGGGGGAGCCAACAGGAGGGGTCGTTATTAATTTATGGTGATGACAATTGTTTTATGAACAATAATGATGTAGATTTGAATTTGAATTGCAGCATTGTACAAAATGATGGCATATTGTCATTGAATGGTGTTGGTGGGATGACATTGATGGATTTTTCTGGTGATGAGTTATCATGTATAATGAGTTTGCATGATTGCAACGATGGGGAAATGTGTTTGGAAGGTTGTGAAGCCTTGACACATCAGATTTTGAGGAGAAATGGTTTTTGCATTTATAACTATACTGACATTGAAATTAGTGATGTACATTTTGACCTTTTTTGTAAAGGCATTAGTTTTGTACCTAATTTTAGATTGGATATTGCTCATGTACTCATTAATTTAAAACTGCTTACAAGACAATTACATTTAAAAGTTTTTTTCTCAGCCTTGGGGAAGCAGAATGATGGGGGGAACTGTAATACATGTACCCAAGTTTTGAAAAGAAGGAGTACTTTTATACCGCCCCCTAATCCTGAAATTGTATTGTTTGAAAGGTTGGTTGAGTACGAGTTTAGAAAAAACTTAATGTCTAACATTAAGGAAGTAGACAATCTTTCAAAAGAAGAAAGAGAATTGTTGAAATGTTACAGGATTTCTGACCAGTTCAGATTTATGAAACCTGACAAGGGTGGGGGGATGGTAGTAATGTTCAAAATTGATTATGTTTCTAGAATGGTTGTGATTTTGAACAATGAAGAGACTTATAAGAGGGTTTCTATCAATGAGATTAATAGAGCGTACCTCAAAATTGATTTGTTTTTACAAGATGCTTTGTTCCAAGGGGTTATTGATGAGACAGAATTTTATTATTTGAGTGTTAAGTTTCCAAAAATTCCCTGTATGTTTGGTATTCCAAAAATACACAAGGGCACTGACAACTTACAATTTAGACCTATTGTGGCAGCAAGGGGATCTAAGACTGAGCCTTTAGCGGCCTACATCGATGTTATGTTTAAGCCAGTTGTCAGTGGAACCGCCCATATACTTAGAGATTCGTGGCATTGCCTTGAAAGACTTAGGGCCTTGGATACGAGTGGTGTTGTTTTTGGTTTTTTGACAGTTGATGTTATTAATTTATTTTCGGTCATTCCACACCAGTCAGGTTTGGATTGGTTTTATGATAGTATTGTAGAGAGTAACATAGTGGATACAAATAAATTTAACTTTCTACATGATTTAATGGAGATTGTTTTGAAGAATAATTTTATTTCATTTGAGGGTGAAACATATCAGCAGGTGTCCGGAGTAGCAATGGGGGCGAAGTGTGCCCTGGTTTTTGCTAATTTAGTGTTACTTACTTGGGAAAAGCAGTTTGTTTTTATTTCCAGATTTAATAGTAACATTGTGTTGTACAATAGATTTTTGGACGATCTGTTGATTTTGTGGAAGGGTGATGAAAAAACAGCAGGTGAATTTGTTGAATATTTGAATGGGACGACCAATTTTCTTAAATTCACATATACTTGGAATGAAGATGTTATTAATTATTTGGATTTAACCATTAGTAAAACTAGTGGGGGGTTTTCTAGTAACATTTTCAGGAAAGAAAACTATTTGAATTCCCTGTTACATTTTGATAGTTGTCACCCGTGGCATCAGAGGAAAGGTGTTATCAAGGGGCAAATGGTTAGGACATCAAGATTAGTGAGTGATGAGGAAATTTTTAAGGTGGAGATGTTCAAATTAATTGGAATGTTTTTGGAACGTGGTTACCCTTTGAAATTGCTTCTCAAAATTAAAAAGGATGTGGTCAGAGGAAGGGCTACTAGGTTTATTCCCATTTTGCATTCGGGGGTTTCAATAAGTAGTAAAACCGATGGCAAGTATTCAGGAGCTTGTCTTGTGTTAAACTATAATAATAGAGCACCAGATTTAGGTAAAATGGTGAAAAGCCTTTGGAGAAGTGTTTTAAGTGATGAAATGAAAGGGATAGTGGGCCCTGATCCTCTGATTGTTTATGGTAGAGGTGACAACTTGAAGGGAATGTTGGAAAGAAAAGCCAAACCTCAATTTAAATCAAGTATGAGGAAATGTGGGGCATGTAGGTGGTATAGATTTATCAGTGAAGGATCCTATCTATGTGTGTGGGGTTACAAGTATACTATACCATGTCCTGGTCAATGTAACTGTAACACTAAGAATTTAGTATACGTGGCCTCATGTATGACATGTGAGGCATTCTACGTAGGTAAGACCATTAGGAGGTTAAAAGACAGGATATCTGAACATGTTAGATCCATTAGAAAAAATGACACACACAATGCGTTATACCTACACAGTACTACATGTTCCAATTTCAACAAATTTCTGTTTTTTGTGGTAGGACGGATCTTTGAGTTTGATGGTTGTGGGGACACGATAAATAAAGTGGGTGCCCTAGAAACAGAATGGCAGTTAAGACTTGATGTACTAAAACCCCCTGGGCTTAATGATAGTGTGTCTTTAAAACCCCTTTTGAAGTTGAAATCTCAACAAATTTAATGACATTTTTAATTGTTAAAGCTGGGTGCAAACATTATATATTGTTAAATCAGTTAAATCAATTATGTTTATCATGTTTTTGCATTATCAATTACTAGTATGGTTACAACATATATATGTTCATATATATATTATATATTTTTTATACAGCATACATATACATCATTTTTTAAGAGGATTTTGTGTGATTATATACATATTAAGTAGTGTGATGTTTTTTATTGGGTGGGTTATTTTGATTTTAACCTATGGCTATGGGTTAAGTGCAATAAATACATGGCAATGTGAAGTTTTAAACGACTCTGAAGAAGCCAGTTGTACTGGTGAAAGCGCTAAGTCGTTTGTTTCTTTAGTATTAAAAGTGGTTAATTCACCGTTCTCTGTGGAGCGTCCTTTGTGGTTCTACTGTTGTGGTGTCATTTACGTTTTGTGCCCCGAGTGGGTTTTTTTATGTAGTCACTGTTATACTGAACTTGGGATGATTCATTCATAAAAATATAGGTAAGGGCATCAGCAATGATTCTGGCAGTTGGTACAGAGTGTTAAAGTTGTGACCGGTAGTTTCTCTGGTACAGATTTTGATTCTGTCACACCTCATTTGCCTATTGCATGAATCTGAGTAAATTACTTAACCAGACATTACTCTCAATTGGCCCTTGAAAAGGAATTGTATATCTACTAGGTCTAACTGGTTAACAAATAGGCATTATTATTAGAAAGGATTATTTTTAGAAATTCATCAACAGGAAATACAGTTATTTCAATGCTCAGTATGATATGCTTATATTTACCCAACAGTTTTTACATTTTACAGATTATGTGTATAGAATTTTCATAATATGCACAGCATGTGTATATTAACAAACATGTTTTTTTTCAGTACATCACAGCCAATGCTATTCAAGTATCAGCTTGAAAAGTGTAGTGACAAGTTCATTGTGACATGGTTAAAATGAGTCATACATTCATTGGTAAGTACTAGGCTAGCTGCCCTTGTGGGTAATTTTAAACCTTATTCATTCCATGGTTGATAATTATATATTACCACTAGTGAAAATAACTGGGATCATAACAGATAATTTGAGGTGACCAATGCATGAGCTAAAGCATTTAGGTTTTGCATCTGTTCATTAGTAGTACAGAGTCAGTCCTGAGGTAAATTGTCTGTTTGCCATCCAAAGATCCATGTTATGCCTGAATATGAACTGTTGAGATATACCTCCAAACCATTCTGCTGGTGTTTATGTAGTCATATTACTAATTAAGGAAACAAGTTACATACTTAAGAAGAAAGAGTGGTTACCTGATTTAGAGCAGAAGGCAAAGAATTAATAAGAAAAGTACACAAGTTCTAAAGAACAGGGACAAAAATTAATAGTCATATATTATTTTATATGATTATTTGTGAATATTGTAAATAACAGGTTCCATTGCACATTAGAAATGTTTTGTGTCAAGGTCACTTTTCTTGATACCAGAAGTCGAAAAAGCAAACTGCCTGATCTTAAGGCTCACGTGTAACTTGTACACATCCATGTCTACTTTGTAACTGAAACCTGGTTTCATTGTAAAAACACTATTCCCTCAAGCCAGAGGGAAGTTGCATGCTTGTTTTCATATTTACTATGAACCATATAATTTCCAGGTAGATTCCCCAAGATCCACAGACTGAACTCATTAAGCTCCAACTCATTATAAACTAAACATTGTATCAGTTTATTGGCTGTATCAATTCACAGACTGCTATAGGAAACCTAAAATTTCCCCAAGTGATGATAAAAAAATTCCAAAATATATTCTCCAAGTTGCACAAAAAGTAGAACTCTTCCTTAATGGGATATTTTAACTATCCATCAGTACAGTAGTTATGCTCAAAGATTTCTGGACTTGATAAATAACTATTCCTTAGAATAAATAATGAAGAAACCGACTGGGGCCTGAACCTCCTAAATCATGCCCACACCAACATATCTCATACATGTATCAGTCCTGTTGTTTCTCTTTCCCTGGTTAAATATGATAACAAATTAGTGACTTTCTCCATTAAAGCCTCAAATATCATAGCAGTGAATAATTTGGAATTTAGAGATTTCAGACAGCTAACTGCGGTGGTGGTGCTGCGGTAGTGCTGTCGCCTCACAGTAAGACGTTGTCCCGTTCTATTCTCAGCTAGAGCATCGTCTGTCTGGAGACATGCGTGAATGGGCGTGCCTTCATTGAAGGTTGTGCATCAGGGCTGGCAACTCGGCACGTAAAAATCTACTGCCAATCATTAGCGGACCGGAGTTCTGCTGTGGCGACCCCTAACCGGGAAAAGCCGAAAGACACAACAACAACAGAGATTTCAGACAGCTCAAACCTTGGCAGTAGATGATTGCCACTTTTGAGGTGAAACTCTGATCCCATGTACAAAAATGGGAAAAGAGTTTGTGGTCAGATGGATGGATTTAAGATGGGCAAACCTAATCATGCTGCATAATGAGCTCTCCAAATATACTTGGAAAATATCCAGTCCCCATGCAGCACTTGCTGATATATGTGTTTGAGTTCTATGCCAACCTAAAAAAAAAACATAGACCAAGCTGTCCCTAATAGAGCTAAATATAGTGGGAAATTTAAGAAATGACTAGCATGGCAGTTTATCAGCATAAATAAACTTTATAAACAAAATAAAAAAAAAAAATCTAAATTCCTACAAAGGAACTAAATCTTACGCAGTGAAGATGTTACCCAGAAGATTAGCAAAGAGCTAAATATAATACTTAAGAATATCAAAGCAAAATATGAACTGAAATTGCATCTGGGTTAAGATTAGCTAAAAATCATTGTTAAGTAGTTACTAGGTATGCAGACCAGAAGACTATTAAGGAGTCTATCCCAAATCCCCAAATGCCCCATAGCTACTAGACTTTAAACTACTACATGACTACATGACTTGCTCAAGGTCACAGATTCCCCATTGCCCCAAGCACTGTCTGATTACATAACTTACTCTAGATCACACAGTAAGTGAATGAAAGGTGAGGTAATCAAATGCAGCACTACGGGAAGTAAATTAACACCTCATGAGCTTAATCGTCTGCATCAGCGGGCAGTCATTTCTTTATAGCAGAATACTAAATAACAGTACCCAGCAGTGTTCTGAAGTAATCCAAATAGCTGCATGCACTCTCATCCTACAGACATATCTAATATACTATACTTGCAGACAAGTTTAGTGCTAATTTCACACCAGAAGCTGTCATGGAAATTCCACAAATCCATGAGTCATTACCACTCTGAAGATCTCATAAGGTCTCATGGAAGATGTCCTAATTACTTCCTAAAACTAAAACCATCACTTCCATGAATCAAGATAGTCTACCTTGTTGGGTAATTAATAGCAACAAACATGTTCTAGTGAAACTCTTCCTTCAAAGGTTCATAGGTACTTACTGGGCTATTAATCAGAAAGAATCTTAAGAAGCCTAGCCTTCCATTCCCATGGTAGTTTTTAGCCTTTATATTTTCTGCATTAATAACCAAGAGGTGAGCAGTCTTGCATTCCCATGGTAGCTTTTAATCTTTATATTTTGTATATTTATTTATTTAACATTTGTTTACCAGGAAAGTCCTGACTTGGAACAAAAACAATTTTCAGCAGTGGCCCAGGGAGAAATGCTCCAGACACATGTCTTTGTGTGAGAGGAAACCAGAGAACCCAGAGGGGAAACCCACACGAAAGCAGGAAGGACATGCAGACTCTACACAAAAGGCACTCCAGCCAAGAATTGAACAGAAGAACCTCTTGCTGTGAGGTGACAAGGCTACTGTTGCACCATTGTGCTATCTATGAATATCACAGAAGCAGGCAGAATAAGGACATGCTGGGACATTTAATTGTTGACACTTTCCATGAAGGACATAAAAACTAAGCCTGGGAGAATTTAGAGTTTTCTATCCAGTCATCGAAATTTCATTTGAAAAGAGTAAAAGAAGTGCTTTGCTTTACATGGACTGAAAGATGGTTGCAAAGGAGCAGTATTCTCAGAGATACATACCGATCCCTCCAGCATGAATCTTTATGTTGTAAAATAAATTGATATTGATAGGGTGCTTATGCTACCACTGGACTTGCAAATGTGAAATAGGTCTGACAGGATAGGGTTTGTTGAGGTCTATTTTCAATGCAGAGGTCACTTTCCCAACCATTGTTATCTAACACCAGCACAGATGGGAGATGGTCTGTGTTAATGCGTTTCCATATTTCTCTTGTGCTCTTCTATAGCGGTACAACCTCATTGAACATCAAACTCTTAGCATGTCATGAACATATATAGATATATATAAATATGCATATTTACATATATATATATATATATAAAACACATATATATATACACACACACACACACACACACACACACACACACACACGCACACACACACGTGTGTGTGTGTGTGTGTGTGTGTGTATATGTGTGTATATATATATATATATATATATATATATATATATATATATATATATATATATATATACATACAATAACTTTTCTTAATATGCTATAATGAGTCCTATATATCTATCTGCTTGCAATATAATAAGTTAATTATGTTTGTCATCACTGAGTACCAGTGAGTTACCTTTCTGCAGATTTTCCACTGACAAAAATTTGGCTATACTTTTATATTCTCAGGGTCCTGAGAGCATTAATGTAGAATCATAAAGTAAATGTGTAGGTATAGATTTCTTGCACATATTCTTCTCAGCCTTTATATAGGGTAAGAACAAAAGAAGACCAGCTATAAAATGTCTTAGTTCACCACTTTAGCAATCAGTAGAAGGCCAGACAGTGCCGTACCACATCTCAACTGCTGAATGCTATTGCTGTGGTTTTTGAACTAAACAAGGGGTAAATGTTGCAGTCTAGTTCGACAAGTCTGCAAACCGGAAAATCATGACTTTGTTTAATTTAATGAACTGGAGAAACCTTTGAACAACTCCACTTACTTTTGAGCTTAATGAGGGTTATTACATTTCATGCTTTTTGCAGAAACCATGTTTGATGTGCATCACTGCTCTAATGAAAACAATCTGAGTTATGCAGGTGTATCAATTGTGATGCCAGGGTAGAGAGAAACATATTTAAATATGGTATACTTTTTCTTTCTTTTTCAGTTGTTAACATATTTTTAAATCAACATATAAGTTCTTTAAAATCAGTAAAATGTGTACTTCCAGTGGCAGGAAAATGTGTGTAACATTGTGATCAGGGACATTGTGACCAGGAAAATTCTAATCTACCTGTAGTCATTGACCTGCAGCTAAGAGACATAGGACTAGAGTGCCAATACTGATTTTATTTGAGTGGAGCTGCACCCTTTTGCTGTTGTGGCTTTAAAAGGCAGTATCTCTGGCTTCCATTCTTAATAGTAAGCTGACTTCCAAAGTCCCTCCCTCTGCACTTTCATTGCAATTGTCAGTTGCGTAACCCTGTTAAAATGCCAGGTTTTTGTGGTATAAAAAATGAGACCACAATAAATTATTTCAAAACTTTTCCTACCTTTAATGTGACCTATAACCTGTACAATTCAATTGAAAAACAAATCTGTTATGGGAAAAAATATAAGAAATAAAAAAACATACAATTAGCTGGTTGCATAAGTGTGCACACCTATAAGCTAATACTTTGTTGAAGCACTTTGTGATTTAATTACAGCATTTAGTCTTTTTGGGTAGAAGTCTATCAGCATGGCACATCTTGACTTGACAATATTTGCCAACTCTTCCATGCAAAAATGCTCCAAATCTGTCAGATTGCAAGGGCATCTCTTGTGCACAGCACTCTTCAGGTTAGCCCACATATTTTCTATTGGATTTATGTCTGGGCTAGGGCTGGGCCATTTCAAAACTTTAATTTTCTTCTGGTGAAGCCATTCTTTTGTTGATTTGGATGTATGCTTGGGGGTCATTGTCGTGTTGAAAGGTGAACTATCTCTTCATCTTCAGCTTTCTAGCAGATGCCTGAAGGTTTTGGGCTAAAAGTGACTGGTATTTGGAGCTGTTCATTATTCCCTCCACCTTGACTAAAGCCCCAGTTCGAGCTGAAGAAAAGCAACCCCAACACATGATACTGCCACCACCATGCTTCACCATGGGGATGGTGCTCTTTTGGTGATGTGAAATGTTATTTTGGCACCAAACATACCTTTTGGAGTTGTGGCCATAAAGTTCAACCTTGGTCTCATCAGACCATAACACATTTTCCTACATGCTTTTTTAGCTGGGCCTGGATGTTTTTCTGTGTAAGAAAAGGCTTCTGTCTTGCAACCCTACCCCATAGTCCAGACATATGGAGAATACGGGATATTGTTGTCACATATACTACACAACCCGTACTTGCCAGAAGTTCCTGCAGCTCCTTCACTGTTGCTGTAGGCCTCTTGGCAGCCTCCCTGACCAGTTTCTGTCTCGTCTTTTCATCAATTTTGGAGGAACATACAGCTCTTTGCGATGTCACTGTTGTCCCATATTTTCTCCACCTTTTGATGACTGTCTTCACTAAGTTCCATGGTATATCCAATGCTATGGAAATTTTTTTGTACCCTTCTCCTGACTGATACTTTTCAATAATGAGATCTCTTTGATGCTTTGTAAGCTCTCTGAGAACAATGGCTTTTGTTGTAGCAGGCAACTGAGTAAATGTCAGGAAAATACTACTAGGACAGCTGAACTTTATTTGGGGTTAATCAGTCTCTTTAATTGATGGCAGGTGTGTACCCAAGAAGACTTCTTCTTCTAGCTTTTTCCCAGTAAGTTTTGTAATCAGACAGTGCTTGGGGCTGGATCAACTTGTCTACTCATGATTGGCATTGGAGTTTTACAGTATTGAGTTGCCAGCCCGGCGCCCAAACTTCCACAGAAGGCACACACACACATGCACTCACACCTAGGGCCAATTTAGAGTGTCCAATCCACCTACAGCATGTCTTTGGGATGTGGGAGGAAACCGGAGCACCCAGAGAAAACCCACGTGACCACAGGGAGGACATGCAGACTCCACACAGAAGGCACCCCAGCCGAGGATCGAACCAGAGAACCTCTTGCTGTGAGGCAACAACGCTAACCGCTGCACCACCGTGGCTGCCTTGAACCCAAGAAGACTGAATGCTGTAATTAAATCAAAATGTGCTTCAACAAAGTATTAGTTTAAGGATGTACACACATATGCAACCAGCTTATTGTATGTTTTTTATTTTTTATATTTTTCCCCTAACAGATTTGTTTGTTTTTCAATTGAATTGTACAGATTATGATCACATTAAAAGTGGGAAAAGTTTTTGAAATTATTTACTGTGGTCTCATTTTTTATATCACAAAAACCTGGCATTTTAACAGGGGTGTGTGTACTTTTTATATCCACTGTATACATGTAATCAATTTCAAGGAGCACCATACATCCTTCGGAACAAGGAATATGTAATCTTGGTTTTCACTGATTTTTATAAATCATTTGATGAGCATGAACCATCCTTCTTGTTTTCCTGTCTAACCTATCCAACACGTTTTGGAGCCAGTCAATCACTCCAAAACTGTAAGTTAGAATAGGAAGAGCAAACTGGTTAATAGCTTGAACCTTTTTCCTAGATGTCAACACTGTTTTCAGGATTAAAGTCTTTTAAAATATTCCTTACTGAGTTTTATTCACATTTGTTCATGTTTTGTTGTCGATACGTCATCAGTTCTGAAATATTTATACACTTCCCTTTGCTCAAGTTCTTTTATATTACATTCTTGCCCCAAACTGATGTTTTATTGGTGCTACAGCTTTCCTGCTTTAAAGGTTGCTTTTACACATTTATTAAAACCAAATAACATTCTTATATTATCTGAAAAAGTTTTGACTACTTGCAGTTGTGCTTTCTGTTCCTCATCTGGTGAGCTATGCAGTATTAAATCATTTACAAAGAGAAGATGAGAAATCTTTACACTCTGTTGCTTTCTGAGAGACAAATTATAGCCATGACCTAATCTGTTAAGCAGACATCTTAACGGATTAAGAGTAAGGCAAAACAGCAGTGATGACAGAGAGTCACCCTGGAATAAACCCCTTTGAATTTTTATCCCTGGAATAATAATTTGTCCTTTATCAATCATGGCTTAGACCCGCGGTGGTGGTGCTGCGGTAGCGTTGTCGCCTCACAGTAAGACGCTGTCCGGTTCGATTCTCAGCTAGAGTGTCTTCTGCGTGGAGACGTGCATGAATGGGCATACCTTCTTGAAGGTTGTGCATCAGGGCTGGTAACTTGGCATGTAAAACTCAACTACCAATCATTAGCGGACCGGAGTTCCGCTGTGGCGACCCCTAACCGGGAAAAGCCGAAAGACACAAACAAATCAATCATGGCTTAACTGTCAAGTGGTTTGCCACTGTTTCACGGTCATTGTGATGTTGTTTATCAGTGTAGAGTGTATCTTATACATTTTAGTCACTCTTTTATCCATGATTGTGGGATACTGTGAAAAGTTTTGTTGTAGTCTATCCATGACATACTTAGAATCTTCCCTTTTTTACACTTTTCCACTGTGACTTTATTTAACAACAAATTATTATTTGTTCTACATGACTTTCTTTTATTACCCTTTTTTTATTGCCATAATTGAGTTTTATTCTAAATGACTATGAACTCTGGTGGCTTCAGTTCCAGTGAATAATTTGTATGTCATCAGAAGGCAAGTTATTGGTCTATAGTTCTTAAGGTAGCTTGCAGGTTTGCTGTTAAGTAGAGTATTGTTTTTCCTGTTTATAGTCAGGCTTGTGTCTGTTCAGGGTGTGCATATAAATAGTTCTTACTCATGGCTAAATCTTTGTACAAAGATGTTCACACTTTTAGCCAGAAGTTAGGTATTGCATCTGGAATGGGGTTTTCCAGTTATAGGCTATTATTAACTTTGTTTCATTCTCTCTGACCACTACTCTATCCCATTTCATATACTGTATATTTCAACTTCTTATTCTTTCTTTTGCTTCTTCTCTCCATTAGTATCTTTGTTATGTTCCAGAGGATCTTCATAAATATTTCTCCAAAATGTATGTATTTCTTCTTTTTTGGTAGTCTTTCAATTCCTTTTACATTGTTTCCCGATTCTGTATAAAACTTTTTTTGTGTCATTAATAAATTGTGTATTTTATACTTTTCCTTTATATTTATCTCTGTATCTTCTAAGGTTTTCTGCCTGTGCTGATATTTTTAGTTTATTTGTGATAACCACAATAAATCCTGATCCTTTATAATACTTCTCATTGCTTTTATCACATTTATTTTTCTGAGTAATTTTTTTGATCTGTTCTGTCCTCTATACTCTTTTAACAGAGACACTTGTCTTAATTGCTTTATAGTTTTCTCTATTCAATACTTCCATGATGGCATTCAATTTCTCCCCATCTTTTCCCTTACTACTCTGTGTTCTTGTGGTAAGGCTTTATCTGTTATTAATTTAGCTGCATAGTATTGTATCCTATTTACTTTTGTTATATCACATGAATCTCTATGGACAGTCCTAATTACTGTGTTCATTTATTTTATCAAACTTCTAACTTTTTGGGTTTTATTGATTTTTTGAAGACTCTTTCTTTTATTGATCTTAATATGTCTCTCCATCCCTATTAAGTCAAGCAACTCTTCTCTTAGATCATTTTCTTCTAAATTGAGGGCTCATTTTTGTTCTCCATTTCCTGCAGGCATTCTATAGAAAGTTCTAGAGCATCTTCCTGTGCCACGTTCTCTGCAGTTTCACCCTTTGTCATCCATTGCTCTTTCATATGGGAACCCACTGGCCTATCACTCAATGACACTGACTGTGTCAGAGTTACACAGTTTCCCGTTCTTTCCCTTGCTGTATAGCTCCAACTGGACATTTGTACTGGTTTCCTATGGGAGGCAACAAAGTATCTTCATATGTTAACTGATTAGATGCTTCCTGCTCCACTGGTTTCTCCATAATTTGGGTGCCCATTGTTTTATCCTGTTGTATTGCTATCTCAGTTAAATTTTCTACACTAAATCCTTCACTTTGCAGGTAATCCATAATCTCAGTTTCTATTTCTTTAACTTCTCCATTACTAATCCTCTCTTCTACTTTTCCTCTTTGTGTTCTTATTTTTTTTTGTATTGTAAAATGTTCCATATATGAATGCCTTTGCCTGTATTTCTGTTCAAATATCTTTGGCGCTGCTCTTTTTGCATTGATTAGTTTTGCTTTCTCCTTTGCATTAATATCACACCATATTCAATCTCTTTTTCTTTCCTGTGTCCATATTTCTTCTTCAGATGTCTCCTGCTCTTCTTGCTTCTTCTTACTTTGGGGGGTAGTTGTTTGATCATGCTGTGATATAACCTGTTTTAGACTTTCTATACTGAATCCTTCACTTTGCAAATATTCCAAAACTTCAGCTTTATTTTTTTTAACTTCTACTTGACTAATCTTTTGTTCTACATTCCCTCTTTGTGATCTTATATTTTTTATTTTGAAATTTTCCATATCTGGATGCCTTTGTCTGTATTTCTCTTTGAATATCCTTGGGGCTGCCTTTTTTCTGTTGATTAATTTGGCTTTCTCCTTTCCACAAATATTGTCCCATGTCAGATCTCTTTTTCTTTCCCATGACCATATTTTTATACTCTTCAAACATCTGTTCAAATAACTCTGAAATCAAGCCAAACACTTCATAATCAGAGATAAGAAAAACTTCTACCTCACATCCCAAAACCAAAACAGAAACAACGCTAAGAAATTTTGGGGTACCATCTCTAGTTTACTGCATGCAGGTAGCAAAAACAACCCAGGCCCACATCCAGATAAATCCCCAAATGAAATAGCAACCCACTTCAACACACACTTCATAGACACCATCTCCAAACTCTCTGCCGCCTTCCCAAAAACATATTCTAAAGCTAGCAAACACACACTCCCGCAACCTTCACGCAACCTCCCCAATGCTTGCTTTTCCTTCTCCCCTATCCCCACAGCTACCATTTGCAAATTGCTACTCAAACTACAACCCTGTACAACTACTCCAGATAATCTACCCCCAGATTACTTACACATGTCAGCCAAACCTATAGCCTACCCCATTATCTTATTAATTAAACGATCCCTCCAAGAGTCTCATGTACCTGTAATCTGGAAAAAAGGCTACATACTCCCATTTCACAAAGGTGGCGCTAACATAGATTTCACCAATTTCCGGCCAATTGCAATACTTTCCCCACTATCCAAAATCATGGAGAAATGCATCCATGTTCAGCTCCTAAATTTCCTAACAGAAAATAAAATAGTATTCCCATCCCAACATGGATTCCGCCCATATCATAGTACCACCACTGCACTCCTATCATTCATGCACACAGTGACCCAAGCAAGAGACACTGGAAAAATTGTCTCTCTTTCTGGAACTCTCCAAAGCCTTTGACACCATATCCCATCCCTTACTCCTGGCAAAGCTATCCAATCTGGGAATGTCAGCACTGACTCTTAACTGGTTATTTGATTATCTAACCAACAGACAGCAAGCTACTAAATGGCTCCACTCTTTCTCACCATTCCTCAAAATACACACAGGAGTTCCCCAAGGATCCATATTGGGACCTCTCCTTTTTAGCATATTCATTAATGACTTCCAGTCCACCCTCCCCCTAAATCCTGTAATACAGCACACAGACGACTTGACCATTATCTGCATTGCTGGCTCTGCTGATGAACTAGGACTTCGGGATTTCTCAATCACCGAGGAATGGATGAATAACAACCATTCAGCCCTTAACCCCAGCAGAACTAACCTGCTTCTATTCACCCCAAAAAAATCAACCCCTCCTAAACGGAGCAGATTTTAATATCTATTCGCAAAACAAAACCTGCATTAGAACAGTATCACAAACTCAACTTCTAGGAGTTAAAATAGACAAACACTTAACCTTCGATCTACACATCCAAAACTGCATCAAAAAAAAAAAAACATCAGAAACTAGGCACCCTCTATAAGCATAAATTTTACCTCACACCCACTGCTAGACAAACCCTTGCACTATCCTATTTGCTTCCTTCACATTCATACAGTGCCCATTTGTTCACTAACATTCAAAGCTCCTTAAAATCCAAGATTGAGTCCTGTTATAATAAGGTTGACAGGTTCACTACCAACAAAACTTACTCCTCCCATCACTGCATCTTCCTAAGCAAACTAAAATGACTCGAACTTCCCCATCACCTAACCTACTTGCAGTTAACCACAGCTCACAATATCATTACCAAACCTTCCAATTGTCCATCCCTCACATCCCTGTTTACTCTCCATAAGCCCTCTTGACAACTCAGATCTGAAAATCAATTCCTTCTAAAAGTGCAAATACCCAGTCTGGCAGTTGGTCAATCTCTCTACTTTTGTACCATTGCTAAAACTTGGAATTCTCTACCCATCTCTATCAGAACTATTTCCAATAACATATCCTTCAAAAAGATTCTAAAGCAGCATCTCTTAGCCCTATGGCAATGTACATGTGGCTACGACTACAGAGCATCTTCCCCCACCTGATCTCACTAACTTTTTTCTCCTCTCTCCTTAACAGTTTTGAACTACCTCTTGCTGTCTTCACTCTACAGTATCCAAAGCAGATGATATATTGTACGTTGTATATTTTGTATATAATGAATACTGCTTGTTATTCTAACTAGAAATTTAAGATAAGATTGTATGTCTGTTTTTTAAGTTGTTATCTCTCTATGTATGCAGAAAAAGTGATTGTATTTAAATTTATTTTGTATGTGGAGTTTCTCTCCCTGGGTCTCCACTGAAAATGGGCACTTTTTGGCCCAGTGGACCACCTTGGCAAATAAATAAATAAATAAATCTCTAATTTTTGTTCTTCAAATTTTCTCATCTCTTCAGTTGTTTCTTTTTCCAAATGGCACAAGGTTTCTTGGTCTATATAGTGTTTTTTATGGATCTGTTGTATTAATGAACACATTTTGTTTATTTGAAGCTTCTGACAGTTTTTCTTGTGGAAGTATTTTTCTTTTCTCTAATTTATCTCTTAATCTTTTTGTATATCCTTTGTCTGGAAACTTTGGGCCTCTTGCATAATAATAACAATACATACTTTCTTTCTTATCCTCAATAATACTCTCTATTGTCTGTATGGCTCTTTTTTGGCCTATCAGTTTTTGTGATTTTTGTGGACTGCTACTTCCTTCTACAACAGGAGGGCCATCCTTCCCTTGGGCCCGGCCTAGCCTCATTGCAGGAATATTTCTGTGTCTTGAGGATTCTACAATGTCATTTTTTTCCAGTCCTGGTACCTGTGTACCTATTTTTTTATCCAAAGACATGTGCACTCAGGTATCATTTTTATTTTTTAACCCACTTCTGTCCATGATATATGCTAATTAAAATACAGTTTACATATCAGCATCACTGTGGTGAGATTTTGTGAAACACAGAGTCCACTTCATGAATGTACTCACCAAGACTTGAGGATGAATTCAATTCCAGCAATACTTTTGCTGATTTTATCTTCTCTCCATTCGGAAAGGTCGTCTGAGATGCACTCTATAAGGCCAAGAATACAGCTTTGATGGTCAGGATAATATACCAGGATGCCTCCTATATAGCCTGAAATATGATATATCATGGCAACTGGAGTCACTATTGAACAATAATCTACACATAGGCTTCATGGCACATGAAGCGAGGACTGCAATGATCATCCCTCTGTACAAGGTCAGACCATCAATGGATCCCAAGAACTATAGACACAGTAGTCTGACTAGTTTTATATGCAAAAGCATGGACCGAGTTATCAAAAAAATATTAATAATGACTTAGGAAACCTTCAAACACCAGAACCAACCCAGTTTGGTTTTGTCACAGGCAAGAAGGTCCCCAAGGCAATGGATGGCAGCAAAATGTAAATAAATTAACAAACGCATGGCATTAGGCATAAACTGCTATGTAACTCACTGGATAGCCAGCTGGGTCATAGATAGGACCAGGAAATTAGGATCAGAGAGACCACCTCCACAAAGAAGACAGTCACCAGTGAACTCCTCTAGGGCTCTGTGCTAGGTCTGCTTCTCTTTGTCATCTATTTTTCTGAAGTCAAAGCCAATGGCAAGGGCTTTGCCAAAATTGGAAGAGGGGTTACAGAATTCCTTAGAAAAATTGGAAAAAGAGGTCTGAAAAATCTTAGAGATTCCCTGGATCAGCTTACCCCTGTAATCACACTTGTTATCAACTTTACAGCAGAAGTGCCAAAAACTAAGTTTCTATCAATTTAAAATCTCATTTTAACATCATCTGGGAGGTTCTGAGAATTCAGTTATGTAAACCTCTTTAAAACAGTACCAGTGGCCATAGCAATGGAAGAAGTATCAGCGAGTCACACACACACTACAAACAATGAGTAGTGACCTGTGCAATAGCAGAAACTAAATTATTTAAAACAGATTTTTCCTCACAAAAAGAAACTGCAGATAAAATGTCCCACATACTTTTACAACTAGTAAGAACAAACTTTAATATATGAGTCTGACAGTTTAAAATTCTGAAAATCAAAGTTGCAGAAGTATATACTTTTTCCCTACTTATCAATATTTTTCACAACCTTATCAAAAAGAGCATGACTGGAATGAATTAAGTGTTTAGCAGAAGTGGGATCAACTAATGCTATAGCTGCTGGGTCAGGTGTGGGAATAATATATAAAAACATAAAAGACTGAGAAACTTTATATATCCTATCTGCCTTTTTAGGGGCAGCTGACTGACTATCAGAAAAATTGCAGGTAGTAGCACATGCATCCTCTAAAGCAGACAGAACAGGAGGAATGTGTGTAGGTTCTGGAAATTCATTATGCAGCAACTCATAGTATTTACTAAGGTATTGTAAAACCTCAGTCTTTTCCCAATTAAAACACTAGCACATTCTAACAATAGTCTCAGAGAAAGAGACACCTACAGGAAGAATCTAAACCTGACCTCTCTTCTGAGTCTGTATCAGAAATTTGAAAAGAAAGCTTTGTATCTGCTGCTTCATCTTCCTGTTCAGATTTAAATCTTGAATCTCTTCAGGAAAAGAGGTATCCTTCTTTCTTTTTCCAGTAACTACTTTACAAGAAGGATCAGTAGCCTGATTTTAACCCTGAAACAGACCCAGTAAACTTCTCCTGTCTTAGGAAATGTGAGGTGGAGTGGATGCATACTTAGTTTTCTATTTCTTTTTGACAATAAAAATGGGGCCAGCCATGTTACTAATGGTAGCAGTTTCCCCAGGGACCAGCACAGAATTCTGGCACAAGAGGAAAGCCTTCCCTGTTCCCTCCCCCACAGCTGCCAATAGTGCCTCTCCCTTGCCCACTGAGGGGATGCCAGCAGCCACAGAGGACATGGCTATCCCACGGTCCACAGTAGCTGTAGGTGCTACACTAGAGGAATCCAGAATAAAAGATAAGTGGTCTGAGGTATAACAAATGGCCAAAGGAGAGTCACCCACCCAAAGCTAAGGCAAATGGCTTGCCTGTTGTGGTGGCAAAGACTGTTTAACTTTTTCTTTTACTGGCTGGAAAAAGGACTGACAGTGAGCCCTGTCGTTTTTTTTTTTCCATAGAGAGACAAAAATTATACCTCTTTCCGTGGGAAGACAAGCAGCAAATACTGATAAAACTATACATTTTTAAAAGACTCTTTTTCACATAAAAATATAGTAAAACAGAACTTAAAGCACTTTGCCATCTCCAAAATGTAAAGTAAGCACAATTTCTCCACAGGAAATAAGGAAATATATTTTCAGTTACTTAACAAAACATTTAAACTGACAAGAAAAAAAGTTCTCCCATTTAAAAGTATGGTACAGTTTTGTTTTATTCCATTAAAGCACAAAACTCCTAGCTTTAAAATAGCTTTCATGAAGAGGATGGTGATAAAACACTAACAATATTTAGAAAATGGAAAGTTTTTTTTCCCAAAGAGAACATATCTGCCCAGCAAAGGAACAGTTGCAAGCCGACCATAGATCCTCAAAAGCCTTAGAGGAGCTTACTCTTCAGTGGCAGTAAACTACTGGGTGGTTTGTCCCCCAAACTTGTCTTTTATTCAGCTCATCTCAAGCTGACTGACAGTATAGTCATGCGAAAGGTACCCTGAAGCTTTGGTAACTGACTGGCTGTTATTTTCTTGGCAGGATATAATTCATGTAGTTAAGGCTACTACAGCAGAGCTCAATAAGATGAAAAGGTTATTTTCTGTGGGGAAAAAGTGATAAACTAAATGAAATATTTTTTCTGCAGATCTGCCTTATACATTTTAAGAACTCAGATCAGTAAAGTTTCAGTCTCCTGTGATATTAAAATAGGTAGAGTGTTTAGTTAGCTAGAGGTTTTCTTTAAATATTCCGTTTTGTATAATTGACTATTTTTCTTTTCTGTGTGCCAATTATTTGCCTCGCATATCTAATCTGTATCAGTACTGTTTTCTTTATTGTCTAAAGTTTTTATTGCTCATTTGATGATCTTGTGGCTATTTATTTATGTTTTATTATATGAGAAGAAATTATTATTTAGCACTCTACCTTATCAGGCTGTGTCACATATCACCCAGACCAGATCACTTAACCCAGTACTATTTACAGATATTATTCCTTTCATAATTTATATTTTGTTATAAAACAAAAATGGTTCACTAGTTGTTGCATGTCTAGCCCAATAATTCTACATTGCCAGGATGAAAGCTTTAGAAAATAAGACACTAAGATAATTCTGCCAGCCTTTCCTTGGGAATTGCATGTATGTGGTGTGTGTGTGCATGTTTGAAAATACAATTTTAAAAGGCACATAGAGACAGTGGTGAACAAGAGGCCTGAGGTGCTAGGTAAATTATTCAGTTTCTTTATGTGGCTAATGTGTAATCCTAGTCTTCATTTAGATGTTGGAAACTCCTATCCAGGGCAGTAGTGGATATTTACTTTATGCTTTCAGGCCTGGTTGCATTTGGTGAATTGGGTGTTGAATTAGATTTGTGTATACTTTTCTTCACTTTATTTAGTTGGGTACCAGTGATATGATGCAGCAGGTCATCCCTTTGATAGTTATCAGACTTATTTGGAGGCAGTGAAGCATATGTAAGGATGATATACTCTGTTATTCACATATCCAGGTGATACACTGATTGGCAGTGGTGGGATTCAAAACCCATCAGTGACAAACAAGCCATTGAATATTGATGGTAGTGGGCCATATGTCACAGATTGTTGGCAGTGGTGGGACTCAAACTTCCTCTGCTGTCAGTTTGGTCACACACACTAGTTTCATTCTCTCCTGCACTTTTGCCAGTAGGAATAAATTAGACATGGTACAGAAATGTGAACAGCTTTGTTGCAGCATTCTTCCAATACTGGTATATAAAGTCATCTTTGCCTAATCAATTCATAAATATATTTACTGGATTACTGATGCCTTTTGCTGTAATATGCAAAAGTTTAAGAATGATGTTGACAGGCTATAGGCCCTGGAAGTAACCAGGCATTGCTAGTTTATTTTTATTTCCTTTGATTTTTAGTGTTCTGTACTGCAGATTCTCAAACTCAGCAGCTGTTCTCCTAAATACTTACACGGTCTTTTCCATTAATTTATACATACATCTTAAAAGCCCAGCTTGCCAAAGACAAAATTTGCTTTTTCCCCTAAAAGCTATCATTGTCACATGTAATTTGGTTATTTCAGCAATCATGTATCACAAACATTTAAGTATCACATCAGTATTGGGCTACTCTGTAAACTATCAGCTTAAGAGACAGAAAACTGTGTAATGTCTCTAGCTAATATAACACGTGCAGGAAGTTGACAAATGGATGCTTTGACTGAATGTAGGGTACAGGACAGTGGTTGTTAGTTATAGCTGTTATAAACGCATCAAGCTTCACATACTCAAAATGTTTTGTTGGGAGCTTTGCTTTTGGCATAACCAGTGTTGTGATTTTTTTTTAGTGAATGTTGTGACAATCTAACTTTGCTGTCACCCTGAATGAGACAGAGGAATTGCAATGATCATTATCTAACCAGTTTAATAAAGTCTTACATTAGTAGAATTTCTGAGTTTGTGTTAGAGTTATGCCATTCCACGTTTTACACCAACAAAATAGTGGCATCCTCTAGAATGAGATAATGCAACTGTGTTCTAGAATATTTGCTTAGACCACCATGATTTCAGCGACCAGTATGTAACTGTTTTGTGTGCATGCGTTTTGATTTTTTTTTTTTTTAAGGTGAGAAGATTGCTAAGCATCTTAGCTAAGAGAAACGTCCTGATCTGTACTATCCCATTTTTGCAGCCAATCTGTTCAGAATAGTCAGTTTCCATGTAAGCAGTTAACACAGGTCTGCATTTTTTATGCAAGAATTCAGCAAATAACCCATTATGCCCAATACCTCTGACTTAAACTGTGGAGAAACTTCTGATTGCGCTCTCAGTGTTGCATACTACTAATAGCTACATGTAGTCCATAGGGCTGAGCAACCTTATGTTGAAGAATATTTTATAAGAAGCAGATTTACATCATCAGTGAATATGATGAGCCTTTAAGACCGATACCATAGAAAGGAGCATTCATATACAAGCTTAGTTAATTTTGCTTCAGAAAGCACTGGAACATTGGCTATGCACTCTGAGTACTTCCAGCTTACCTATATTACACAGATATATGTCATATAATTTGACATGGTAATGATGATCACATGACCAGTCTTTATAATGTAATAATAGCACAGATGGGAGATGATCTATGTATGAGGGATACAGTGTTAATATGTTTTCCAAAGTGGCTAATAGTATACATGTAGCAAGACACTTGCTTAAGTAAACATATTGAATTTTATCCAGAATGCATTAGAGTCTTTGTCAAAAAATAAAAACATTACTTTTCTTATGCTAGATCTTTGACTCTTTGATCCAAGCTGATATATTGGCTATCCTCGCCTATTCTGCATGTCTTTGAATCTTCATAGCTTGATTCTCATGGTGAGGATCTAAAAACAGCCAGCAATGGTATTATTTATGCAGCCAGGACTCTATGTGCATATGGTTACTTGTATTTAAGCGTATGTCTGTAAAAAGGAGGATCACTTCAGGGAAGGCTTCAAGAAGTTCTTGAGTATCATATTGAGGTCTGCTTTATTTTGTTTATTGTTTCTTCTTTGCATTGCCCCTTTCTGAATCAGCCATCATCTGGCAAATTTGTCTGCATTAAAAACAGAATTGAAAAGAAAACAAACAGCAGCCCATCATTTTTCTTTCTCTTGTCTCTCCTTTTGTTATTCATAGTGGTGATTCGGAGCCGGATGATCGGCTCTGACTCGGCCATCTTCAAAAGCTCTGGCTCGAGGCCCCCCTATATCCCATGATGCCTGGTGCTAGATACTCAGATCTCATTTGCCGCTTCTGCTGCAAGGTTGTTCTACTGGCTCAGGTCATATAAGCTTCTTTATTATTACTGTTATTTACTGTTATTTTCCTGTAAAAATTACTGTATTGTAGTGTAGAATTAGTTGTTAGTTAGACTTTATTCATTGTAGTTAGTTTTTTCCTCTAAATAGCTTTCCCTTCCTAAGAAACTCATTTAAATTAGAGAGCCCCCCCCCCACTTCTCTCCCTTTTACCACAGAAAGCTTCTTTCTGTTTGAGTTAGAGGTTAACCTTTCTTTTCTATCTCCTTTAAAAAAAAAAAAAAAAAAAAAAAAAAATTCTCTATAACCTGTAGTGTTAGTGATAAGTTTGTTTTCTTTCTGGTAGTAGTACTTGTAGTGGGCTGTGGTAACTGTAGGGTATTAATATTTTTTATCGGTTACCTTAACTTTTTGTGTGAAAACTTGTCCTTGGTTTTCTTCCAAGACTGTCCAAGGATCCAAAACTGTCCGGATTCAAGAAGTGTGACTCATGCTGTCAGAAGATGTCTCTGACAGATGGTCACACTTCTTGTGTTTATTGTCTGGGCGCTGTGCACCTGCAGGACTCTTGCTCCATCTGTCATGCCTTCAATCCAAGAGTCCTGCAGGAGTGCAAAAATAAATTGATTCTGAGGGGTCTGCTTAAACCCCAAGATTCACCATCGAAGTCTCAGCTGGTGAAATCTTCCAGGCCACCTAAACCATCGGTTCCCAGTTCGGAGCCGTCGTTGGGTGAAGCCACACAATCCATTTTGGCTCCGGCTGGAACCGATGTCCCTCCCTCCCAGTCGGCTCTGACACGGTCTTCGGAGCTGGCTGAGAATCGAAAAAGATCCAGGTCTCCTTCTTTGGAGTCGATACCTTCGGCTCCAAAGTCGACCCTGCTCCAATTGGAGCGTAGTCACCGATCATCCCACTCTTCTCGGTCCTCTAGACTTTCGGACTATGATTTGGAAAGAGTGACCAATAGGCTCTTGAAGTCGCAGGCCCTTGCCAAAATGTTGTCCAGCCCTCCTCATCAGGAGTCGGCTCCATCCACAGCTATTGATATTCCTCCTCCTACTCTTCCTTTGAGCTCGGAGACAGAGTTCATTGGGGTTCGAGTTGTGGAACCATCGGCACCGATACCCTCCCTTTCAGTTCCTTTGTCAGCTCCGATCCCTTCCATGGTACCTTCCCTGGAGGGATCTGGGCACCGAGACTCCCTTGTCGGCTCCGAGAGGGCAAGTGGCATCGGACCCTTGTCCGACCCCGCTCTCCCTCTCGGTGCTTCGGCTCAGGTGAGCTCAGCTCCCACATCTGCCTCGGAGCCATCTCCCTCGGTGTGGGGAGGGCTTTTGGTTTCATTGGAGCCTGAGCCTTCTCTGCATCTGGGCAGGGACACCTTTGAAGTGATGAGGAGTGTGCTGGCCCCTGAGTCAGTCCCGAGATCGACCCCATCAGCTCCTCCCCCTAGGGTGCCTGCGTCAGCCTCTGCCCCTCTTCCAGACCCTAAGCGTGGGGATCCAGCACTCCAGGACACCCCCTTGGGTGTATCCTCCTCTTCCGAGGCCTCCCCTGATCTTTCAGAGGAGCCACCTCGCAAGAGAAAATGCAAGAGGAAGCATGTTGACTCCCCTGATTCTGTTACATAGGATACCAACTTAGAGGAGTCAGAAGGGTCCCCAAGATCCCCCTCTGAAGATGTCTCCTTGTCAGACATCCTTGAGATGCTTAGGCAGAGGGGAAACTGGACTACCCTAAGCCCTTCCGAGGATGAGTTGGTATTCCTGGATGCGTTTGGATCCCGACCTTCCACCTCCTGGGTGTCTCCACCTTTCGACCCACTGATGTCTGTGGTGGCTCAAAAGGTGTGGACGGCTCCTGACACAGTGGAACCGACCCCTAGAAGACCTGCAAAATTCATTACTGCCCCGCAGGACAAACAGTTCTTGATTAAGGGTGTCCCTGTTGATGCCATGGTGGTAGCAGCAGCCACAAAGAAGGAGTTGGCTGAAACTTCTTCATCTGTCCATCCCCCTAATAAGGAGTCCAGGACGATGGACAGATATGGGAAGCAGATGTTCTCTTCAGCGACCTTTTCCATGCGGTCCCTGAATTACCTGTGCCACTTTACCCGTCTTCAGAGGGATCTCCTGAAAGAGCTTGGAGATACCCTCCAAGATCCATCAGCTGAGGGGGCCCAGGCTAAGGCTGCCTCCCAGCTGGCAACTCTTAATTCTGTGGTAAACTCCTCCATGCGGCTCATTTCGTATGCAGCTGATGGTGCGAGTAGAGCCGCAGGCACAGGTGTGGTCCTAAGAAGGCACGCTTGGATGTGGCTATGTAACTTTGCGGAACCTTTCAGAGCGTGTTTCACCAACACCCCCTTTGATGGTTCCTCTCTCTTTGGATCACAGGTGAAAGATATCAGAGGTGATCTCTGCTTAACATACAAGGCCATGTCAAACCCAGAGCTGTTGGACATGCTACACTTAAAGAAATCCCAATCCCTCAGAGCTACACGATCCAGGGATCTAAACCTTGTCATCACAATAAACAAAACATGCTGGAGGGATAGGTTCCTGACCCAGAGACTCCCCAGACTCTGGAATAGATTGCCCATACATGTCAAGCAGATTGCCTCTTTGGACCTCTTCAAGAGGAACCTTGACAATTGGATGGGAGAAAGGAAATTCACTCCAGGGATCACGTCAGTCACCCTGCTAGACAGGGGTCCAGGAAAGTAAATAATGTGGGAAGAAATAGCCAGGGAATTGTTATGGCTAGGCTTGTATAGG
Source organism: Protopterus annectens (assembly GCF_019279795.1). Classification (NCBI taxonomy): domain Eukaryota; kingdom Metazoa; phylum Chordata; order Ceratodontiformes; family Protopteridae; genus Protopterus; species Protopterus annectens. The sequence goes on along the minus strand of NC_056739.1, from coordinate 1,933,439,288 downwards.
CCCTAGGGCTGATAGCCTAATACCAACCTATGAACCTATGAACCCTTACCAGGTGTGAGCAGAAAGGCAAGACTCTCTCTGCTGTAGGAGTCCATTTTTCCACTCCCTCCAGACCATATCCTAAGGGTCAGAAGAGTGGGAAGATGTGGTTCCAGAAATCCCAAGGAGCCTTGCTGGACACACGTGGTGAGTTTCCCTCCAGGGGCAGAAGAGGGAACAATAACAGACGCCGCCCTCGTGGCAGAGGGGGTCCACAAAACCAGGGCAGCAGAGAATCCTTCTCTGACAAGCCCTTCCAGCATCTCTGAAGGGTTGCCCAGCTGCTCACCTCTGGAGGCAGTCAGGGGAAGACTATCATTGTACCCAGGAGCCTGGCAAGACATAACACAAGACAAATGGGTACAGTCCGTCATATCCAGAGGCTACAGAATCCCCTTCATTTGTACCCCCTTAAAGTCACACAAGTCCCTTCCAGATGTTCCACCCAATCTAAGGGACCAAGCAGTGCAAGAAGTCTCAAAACTGCTAAGAAAAAGGGCCATCCAGCAAGTCCCAGCAGACCAACAAGGATCCAGAATTTACTCAAGGTTCTTTTTGGTACCAAAAAATACAGGGGACTGGAGACCCATTTTGGATCTCAGCAGACTAAACAAGTCTGTACAAAGAACAAAATTCCGGATGGTCACACTTCAGTCCATTTTACCCTTCTGGGTCGGGACAATTGGATGTGCTCCATAGATCTTCAGGATGCGTACTACCACATAAAAATGGACAGATGCTTCCGAAGATTCCTCCACTTCTGGCTGGGAGCCAGCCATTAGCAGTTCAGTGCTCTGCCCTTTGGTCTCACCACAGCCCCCAGGGTGTTTACCAAATGTATGGCAGTAGTTACTGCTCATCTGAGATGGCAAGGATTCCAGGAGTTTCCATATCTTGATGACTGGCTCCTCACTGCTACCAGCAGATATCAACTTCTGTGATCCAGAGACTGCACCATCAACACTTGCTCCAGGCTAGGTATCACAATAAATTTCGAAAAGTCTGCATTGTTGCCCTGTCAATCTATCACCTTTATAGGCACAAATTTAAATACCAAAGACATGTTAGCGAGCCTCCAACCAGAGAGGGTTTCAGTGATTCGTCAGCATGTCAAGGTTTTATTAGCATGCAAAAGGATTCAAGCCAGGTTTGTCCTTCAAACGCTAGGTCTCATGGCAGCAGCTATTGTACTTGTTCCCCTAGCTCGTTTTCACATGAGGATTCTCCAGTGACTTCTTTTCACCCAATGGTCCTTCCAGCAACTTCTCATGTCTTACACGATTATGATCACTCAGGCATGCAAAAAACACCTTGCGTGGTGGATGGTCTTCACATCAGTGCTCCACGGCAGACCATTTGTTCTTCCCCCTCCAGTGGCTACAGTGACCACGGACGCCTCCCTGGTCGGGTGGGGGGGGCATTATCAGGGCAGGACAGTCAAAGGCACCTGGCAACCTCACGAGTATCATCTGCACATAAATGTCTTGGAGATGAGGGCTGTGCTGCAGGCTCTTCAGGACTCTCTTCCTACCGGGACCATTGCAGTTCAAATGGACAATATGTCCGTAGTGTGGTACATCAACAAGCGGGGTGGAAAACCTGGTCCTACCCCCATGTCGAGAAGCACTCAGACTCTGGCAGTGGGCGATCTCTTCCCAACAGTTTCTGATTGCAATGCACATCCCTGGGAAGTCCAACGTTATAGCAGACAGACTGAGCAGAGCAATTCTCATGCCTCACGAGTTGTCTCTGAACCAGGTGGTTGCGGACCAAATCTTCTGCAGATGGGACCAACCTTGCTGCAACCTTTTTGCAACTCCCCTCAACAACAAGTGCAGCAATTACTTCTCCCTCCTTCCACTCCTCGGGCATCCCCCCAGAGACGCTCTAGTCCACGATTGGCCCCAGGGGCATCTTTATGCATTTCCTCCTTTTCCGCTCATACCAAAATTGATTCAGAAGGCTGCCATTTCGGGTTGCAAAATGATCATCATTCCTCCTTACTGGCCTCGACAAATATGGTTTCTGTTCCTGCACTCCTATCTTCTCGAACAGCCTTGGACTCTGGACCTAGTTCCAGACCTCCTGATTCATCAATCAGGCGGGCTGCACCAATCCCTGCATACTCTCCAGCTCACAGCGTGGTTGCTCCACTTCCAACCCTAGCCAGGCTCCCAGATATTCTCCCATCTGTGAGAGAAATCCTTTTGTCATCACACAAGTCTATGACCAGGAAAACTTACGCTAGTAAGTGGAAATGTTTTCTTCCTGGGCAGAGGCAAAAAGCATAGACCCCTTTTCAGCCCCAGTGCACTCCATTTTGGAATTTCTAGCAGAACTCTTCCATGCTGGTTCTGCTTCAGCTACAATTAGAGTCCAGTTAGCAGCAATTTAAAATTTTCACATTGGCCTGTCAAAAAACAATATCATGTCCCATAAGCTGTGTAAAGCCTTTCTCAAAGGAACCACTCTGCTCAGGCCCCCAGTGAGAGATCCTCCAGCACCATGGGATTTAAATTTGATTTTAACTTTACTAATTTTGCCCCCTTTAGAACCTGCAGCTTCTTGTTCGCTGAAGTTCTTATCTTGGAAAACCCTCTTCCTAGTAGCTATTACTTCAGCCAGAAGAGTTTCAGAACTACAGGCTCTTTCTGTCCATCCCCCACACCTCGTGTTCCACAATGACAGGGTTGCTCTTAGGACTAACCCGTCCTTCCTTCTTAAGGTCTCTTCAGAGAGTAGCTTGAATCAGTCCATAGACCTTCCTGTGTTTTTCCCTAACCACTCCAACAAGGTGGAATATAAGTTGCATCAGTTAGATGTTCACAGGCAGCTACACTTTTATTTGCACAGAACCAAGGACATTAGAAAATCAGATCAACTTTTCCTGTCTTATGCAGTAGGTAAACAAGGTCTTCCGGTCTCCAAAGTAACCTTATCCAGGTGGTTGACTTCTATCATCACATTCATATATCAACTGAGGAATAAAGAATTGCCAGTTAAACCAAAAGGTCACTCCACCAGAGCTTTAGCTACTCCGGTGGCCTTTCAGGCTAGGTTGCCCATGGAATCTATTTGTGCTGCGGCTACATGGGCCAACCCACATACTTTCATTTCACATTAGAAGTTGGATTTGGTTTTCAGGAGCAGAGCTGACTTTGGTTCCACTGTTCTGAAGAGTCTTTTCTGATGAGCCACCCAGGTTTTTAGGTGCTAGGGACGCTGTCCCAACCAGCAAGAATAGAAGGCGAGATAAACAACTTAACATGAAGAAGTTATGTACCTACCAAACGTTCCATGTTAGTTGTCTTCTTCTCGCCTTCTTTCTTGTGTCCCACCCTCCATCCCCCTATCCTAGTGGACCGGGAAGAGTTCTTCTTGATTTTTCACTGGCTGAGTCTTCTCTGGCTATTCCTTTCTGACTAGTAGTCTCTCCAGTAGGATTTATGCATTCTAGGATAGGATTCCTTTCTTATGTCTGCAGTTAGTCTTGCCAAATGAGATCTGGGCATCTAGCGCCAGGCATCATGGGATATAGGGGGGCCTCAAGCCAGTAAGCAGCTCTTGAGCTTTTGAAGATGGCCGAGTCAGAGCCGAGGATTGGCTCTGAACCCAACCAGCAAGAAAGAAGGCTAGAAGAAGACAACTAACATGGAACGTTATGGTAGGTACATAACTTCTTTTTCCAATCCAAGCACAGAATCATCCTTGACTTTTGTTAGGACATACGTGTGACACACAAACCATACAAAAAGAGGGTGGAACATTTATATGGATTCTGTCTTAGCCTTTATAGATTATATTGACAAACCATTTGGCATCAAATCATTCTATACCTCCTATGATTCTTTTCATGATAATCGTTGTACAATTGTATAGCTTTGTAGTAAGTCAGAGCTTGACCTCCTAAGGTGAACAGGTGTTAATGTATTTAAAAGCTGCCTTATCTTTGAGAAGAAAGTTGATCACAAGATAAACAAAAATCAGGATTTTTTTTTTTTGTCAAGGAGAGTTTAAATCTTCACAGTTACCAGTGAAGTAGGAAACTTTTTTTCAGCTGCTCTGCCTCTTGGTTATGTATTCATCTTCATTATCAACTTATATGGCAGAATGTCACAGGAAGCCTGGGCCTACACCAGCAATCAAATGGCATTAAGCAAGAAGACAGTTTGGTCTGGACATCAGTCCATTGCACAGGAATACTGGACACACATCTAGCAGCAATATGGAGCCTGATGTATCACATGTCTTTGGGAAATGGGAAGCAATAGAAAAAAAAATAGATAAAACTCACATAATCAGGCAGATATTATGGAAATTCCATGTAGAAAACATTTATTATAAATACTGAACCTTAGAACTAAGTGTTTTGAAGCAACAACACTAACTGTTTCACCTATATTATTATACAATGCAGGAAAACATACCATTAGTAGACATTTCTCTATGTTTTATTTATATCTCTTCTGTGACATAACTGGTGAAAATTATGTAGACATCTAAATAATGTGGCCTTTTTGGAATGCTATGGTAAGGTCATGGGCCAACTTCCCACAAAGCACAATGGCCACATCTACAAAAAGTCACAGACCAAGAATGCTAAAAGGTCTGGTGCCTTCCTCCACTCAAAATACAAAACAAAAAAGCTGTATACACACAATGTGATTCTGTGCTATACAATATTTTTCTTTAGTTAGTTAGATAGTTAGTTATGTTTGCCCATGCCTATATGATGCAATGTTAGTCTTCACAGGAACACTCCGGGCATCTTCCCTGTGTGCAAGGTGTTATGGGATGTAATCGGTGTGGTGCCAATATTGTGAGGGTTCAGTACCAGCATTCAGAAATTAATGCCGATACTGTACTGAAGACAAGTGATAAAGTGAAGCAAATTAGTTGAGAAAGAACTTTAAGCATTGCACTTTACAGAAAGACAGCAGATATGAGGCTATTTCTTCTGCTTCTAAATCCCAGATCACTCACTTAATAATAATATATGCCTTCTGTCTTATTTCCGATATATTACACAATGCCATCTAGTCAAGTTTTATCATTAATAATAAGCATCCTATTTTTTCTTGAAAAATACATTTTGAGAACTCAGATATGCTAACTGTAGTTCTTTTCACAGCCAATTCCATTTGTGCTTTTACACTACCAGTTTATCAGACTGATGACAAAAATTCCTATACGTATGATTTTATCTGAAAGAAAGCCTAGAGTAGCATGTTGAAATAAATCCATTGAAATTGAGAGAAGAGAAACATCATCACACATTCATAAAATAAAAGATTATATGAAGGACATAAGTGGCCCGATGAAGAAAAAGACAAGGTACCTGAAGTATGAATGTTTGCTAAATAAACACATTGCAAAATGATGGTTACCATTTAATGTATTATATGCAGACTGAATGACCTAAAATCCAAATTTACATAAATTAAGTCTGAGATTGTCATTTTTTCTGAATATTCCTTTTACTCTGAGGCATGGTAGTCAGAGTTATATATATATATATATATATATATATATATATATATATATATATAAATATAGGGATCTACTTCTAAATTTTAAACTTTCAAAACATCAAATTATTTATGGTTGAGACCATAAGATCAATGTTTTGAAACTTCAAACCATTTAAATGGAGATTGACACAGAGCACAGAACAGTATATTTACCATTTTTCTAGCTGTAGTGCAATCCTGAAGTTTGTATACTTAATTAGCAGGGGGAGTGGCAAGGTGTAGGAGGGCTTGCCCCCATCAGCAAAAATGTAAAAATAAATAAATAAATAAATAAATAATCTTGTTTTTATTTTATTTTATTTTTTTATTTAAATTTCAAAGTTTCAAAACTTCAATCTTATGGTCTCGAAAATAAGAAATTCAATGTTTTGAAAGTTTATAATTTAGAAGTAGACCCATATATAGATATATAAACTTTGGGGGGTGCAGGCCTCTACAAATATGAAGTTGAAAGGAGACGAGCAATGTTCAGTAGTTAACCTTCTCTTGTATTCTAGGTCTTTATTTTTCATTATTTCAAAACTCAGCAATCCAAACCTATTATGGATCCCATAATGATAATATAGTAACCACAGATGATATTAGCTCAAAGAAAGCATGATGTGATTAGACTGCCTTTGTCAAACAAAGGAGAAAATAACTAGACAGTTTGGCATTTATCATGCAAATAGCACTGTTAAAATATATTATAAACGTCACCTCATCATCACCACACTTAGAGATGCTTTTTATGAGATAACACTCTGTCACATACATTAATATTAAAAAAGAGGCAAAAGTGTCCAGAAAACAGCACAAGTCACCAAAAATAGTCAAACCTAGACACTAGGAGGACTAGTACATGAAAAAATCCACTCCAACTGTCCAGGCAACTCAGTTTATTCCAAATGTACGAAAAATGTACAAATTATTAACGCTTAACTAGATCACCAAGTTTTTGTTCTCACCAAACAGGACTTCTTCAGATACTTCAAGAACAACAGGAATTGCCTCTATATAAACTCTTCCCAATCAATTTAATGACACAATTATGCAAATACTAATTAAACAACCAAACGACCTAACGTTTAATATCATAAAAATACTGTTTTTAAAATCATTCTAAAATTCTAAAAAATCAAATTATACATTTAATATATAATGTTTAATATTGTTAAAAAATGTTTTAACCAATAACAACAAAATGTTTTCAGAGCTTTACAGATCGAAGCTTAAGAACATGAGCTAAGGAAATATGTTCATTAAGACCTGGAAGCCTGTTGGCTTCCAGTTTTAACTGCCAAAAGAGCTCTCAGAACTCTATCGTTGTTTCCCATGGAACCACCCCTGGGATCAATTTCCATCTTTTCAATCAAATAAAAAACAAACATTGCCATTGTACATGTAAGACTATGCTTATATAAACCATTATTTTTGTCTTGTTTTTAATATCATTAAAGTGTTCATAAATATGCCTTTTGAACTTTCTAGTGATCTTTCCTATATATTTTACATATAGCGATATAAATCACTCCTATGGTGTCACAAATGAAAAAAAAACATTGGTTGTAAGCCTTATTTTCCTCTCCTTTAAATATACTGAATACCCCTGCATTATATGGGAACATTGGGAACAAGAACCTTACTTGAAAGTCTCTCTCCTTTGTCTATTTAATTTAGTTTTTCGACCCTCTAACATTGCCTTGATGTTTCTACCCTTCTTATAAGTAATTTTAAGGGGATCTGAGTAGTTACCAAACTTATTCCAATTGTTGGTAACTATGTTCTTAACAGTAGGTGCATCTCTATTATAATTTAAGACCAAATAACTACTCCAATTGGTCTCTGTGGTCCTCTGCTCGACATTGTTCATTCTTCTATGCTCAGGAACACCTAAAATGGGTGCAAACTTACCCCTTCTTTCCTGTCTAGTCTCCCCTAAGATATATTCTATCAACCCTATTGGATACTTTGTCTCCAAAATCATATCTTTCAATGTCCTACTCTCCCTCTCAAAATCCCTGTCAAAGGTAGTCATTCTACTATTTCTAATTAATTGCCCTTTCAAGATGCCCTTCTTTTGTTTAAAAGGGTGGGCACTGGTAAAAAATAAATAGGAGTTAGAGAATGTACTTTTCCTATACACATTGGACTTAAATTTCCAATCTTCCAGATTTTTTTCTAGCAAAACATCCAAATACTGGAGTTTCTCAAGAGAAATATTGTGGGCAAACCTTAGAAATTCAATGGTGGTATTTAAATATTCAATAAATTCATTAAGTAATACTTCAGTGCCAGTCCAAAAGATGCAGATGTCATCTAGATAATGTCTATAATAATTCCAATAATGCACATATTCAGAATGAAATACAAATTTTTCCTCCTAAGTGGACAAAACCAAATTTGCATACATGGGGGCACAATAGGCCCCCATGGCTACCCCACCGGACTGTTTAAAAAAAATTCTCCCTCAAAACAGAGAAAATTATATTTAAGTACCATTCCATAAGATCTCAAATAACTATTAACGTGTCTTCATCAACCCCCACCCTAGCCTGGAGGGCCTCCACAAACCAATCCAGTCCTAATTTATGGGGTATAATGTTAAATAAATCCTGAATGTCCAAAGTAACAAAAATTAAGTCATCCTGATATAATTTATCAGTAACGTTCCTTAGGAAATCCCAAGAGTCCTTCAAAATACTCACCTTTTCCCTCCACACCTTCTTTAGCTTTAAATCTAAAAATGTAGCTAAAGGATATGTTTTTGACCCCATAGCAGCCACAATTGGCTTAACAAGTGGTTTATCAACGTCTTTATGGACCTTGGGAATCCTAAAAATAGATGGTATTTTTAGTCTTTGCATTCTCAAATAAGTATATGTTTCCTGGCTAATCAACCCTTCTTCAAACATTTCTCTCAAAATGAAATCTATTTTCCTATACCCTATGTTGATTTCAGGGTTCCTATTAGAAGACTGAAGATGCATTCTTTCAAATACATCTTGGTCGAACTTAAAAGAGTGAAATGGCAAAATATCGAAGCGGCTTTTAAGCAAATTCTTTCCCTCTGAAAGAATTTGCTTGGCTGCTTCATTACTTTGGTGTTTTTGGCACTGTAATGCAGTCTCGGAGTTGGTATATTTAAGTGAGGGGGGTGTGTAGCCCCCCCACATTGGGGGGTGTGGGGGCAAAGCCCCCCACTTAATGTAATGTTTCAAGTGTTTTTTTTTTTTTTTTCTTTTTGTTGGAACAGTGATTTATTTCCCTTGGAAAAAAATTGCTGTTCTGACAGTTTGACATTGCAAGCTTTCGCTTACATAGGGTCAATTAATCACAGTTCGCTTTTTTAAGCGTTCGGTGATCTAATATAGATCCTTGATTTAATTTCTCAAAACTCTGGTATATCTACCGTTGTTATTTAAAATCTACATTTTCCCTGGATATAGGATGCTGTCCATAATTGCTACCCCTTCACCCTTATCGGGTTCCATAACCCTAACATGTTCGTTATTCTTCAAGGTATACAATAATGTATATTCTTCTCTACTCAGGTTATAATACTATTTAGGTTTGTTATAACTCTGCCTAAGCTCCATTTCTACCTGAATTTCAAAGTTCTTCAACTATGGGTGGAGGGGAGGGTTAAAAGTACTCTTTCTCGTGGCAGGAACACTATCTCCATTACACCCCTCATTACATAATAGAAGTTTACGATTTTTCTTTTTCAAAAAGTGTTTCAAATCTATGAGAGTACTTGTAATTTGGCTATGAGTACTGGGTACATACTTTAATCCCTTGCTAAATAAACTAAAATAAACTTTGTCAATATCCAATCCACTATAATTGTAAATGCTAAAATGCTGATATACATTTCTAGCACCGTCCACTAAAATGTCATCTTCCCCATTGTGTTAGTATTTTTAGAATTTAATAATGCCTCATGTTTGGGTATCCCCACCTGTTGGAATAATAATTCGCAGGGGCCTTTTGTTTGATCCTCTCTGACCGTCTCAGTGTTGGGAAATCTAAAGGGTCATCCAGGTCATACACCTCCTGTTCATCCAAATGGTGAAAATGGGTTGTCCTCCCCTTTAGGTTCCCTTCCCTTAAATCACTGTCAACCATCCCCTGTTCAAAATTATTTGAATTATGTCTATTGGGTAGGGTCCTAGGCTTAGGGTAACTACATTGCTCTCTATATTCTAAGACGTCTCTATCCAATTTTTTACATTTTCTATTAAATATATATCTACATTTTTCATCTATTTGTTTCTTCACATTATAGTATTTCAGCTTTTCCTCTTCCACAGTAAACAAGTCTGTCACAATGGCCTTATTTATTTTATCTATCTCAGTGAACAATCCATCCATTTCTCTTTCATTGTTTTTAATAATTGCTCTTAAAATGTCCAATCCATACAGTTTAAAGATCTTTATAAGCTCCTTATGAAATTCGCTACCCTCCTTAACGTTATTAGGGTATTTATAAATGCATAGTCCCTTAGGGACAATCCCTCTTCTTATGCCTTCCTTCAAATAACTGTTATCAATGTTTAAAGTTTTATATTTAAAAATCAATTCATATAAAACATCAATATTCTTACTATAGTTCACTCTATTGTCATTTGCCGTTACCTGTGTATCGTGACAATAATTAGAAAAAGAACAATTGTTTTTCAACCAATTGGTAACTGTTAGCTTCTCCCCAGTTCATATGTTCAATATCCACAATGTGGTGGCCACTAATGTGGCTCGAAGCTGAATTAGTAAATTCACCTTGTTTGTTGTTAGACATCCTCTCGTTACAAACAGTCATGTTCTTAGATCCACTTCCAGACTTTAAAATCATATCCACGTGATCAGAAGTGCCCAGATGGGTGTTTCACTCCTCCATACTTGGTCACCTCCTTCCACTTTCAGACTGAGAACCTGACATCACATCCAATGGCTTCTGTCCACATTCTTCCTCCCTAGATCATGCCTCCCGGTTGCCTGGGAGCAAACATACCTCATTACCGCCCATATTGGGTAAACTAGAAGATGGAACAGTCGTTCCAGCTTTGTATTGAGTAAACATAGCCATAAGCTGGGTGAGTTGTCCTTCCATCCATGTGAGCCTGTTGGAGTGGATTTTTTCATGTACTAGTCCTCCTGGTGTCTAGGTTTGGCTATTTTTGATACATTAATATTAATGCCGGATTTATTATATTCAACTAATAAGCTGCTCACAAAATGCATCTATTTATTGGTGTGACCATAGTGCCTTCTGTGTTATTAACTGTTGTATTCATTTTTCACTATGCAAAATAATGGAAATAGAGACAGGGTACCATAAAACTAAACTTGCCACTTGTGTTATCTTGTGACTTAGGACATAAAACAATTAATTGTACAACAACATTAATTTTATAAATTCAAGGCATACATTGCTGCATATTGTACTATACAGGAGAGTTTGTTTTTATTTTTCATTATTATGGCAATATTATGGTATTTCTGCTGTAACAAAAGGTATTTTAATACAAAATAATTACCATTCTGACATTCAGCTAAAATTAGTATGTTACCTAAGCACTAAAAACAGAAAGAAAGACTTTGTTCACTCAGTGAGTGTACAAAGCCAGATTTCTCAATTGGATTCAACATTGTTTCTTTCTTTCTCTTCATTATAATGTACATCTTTTCCCAATGGGTGTTGTAAAAATTTTGTAAGCAAGGTCAGGCAATACATTTCTGCACTGTAGTGGGCATTGTACTCCTCCTCACTTCTTATTCCTTTTGTGATGGGCTAATCTGAGATCCTCGAGGTTGTGATAAAAACATTTGTAATGGTCTAGCAATTCAAGCACTGCCTGCTGATTGCATACAGATGTAAAACAAAAGCTGACAATTACAAGTGCATTTCTGTCATTCACGCTAATAGCAGCTATCTCCAAAATATGGCTTCCAGCTTCACTATATTTGCATTACATTTTATTTCTCAAGGCAAGCAACTCTGATGTATAGCATATTGTTATTAAAATAAAAATCTTCAACAAAAACATACATATTAAATGCACTAAACAGAACAGACATAACCCCCTTTTGATGTCTCTCATTGGGCAGTATCTTGGCATTAAATAGAAGACAAGTTCCTGTTTTAAAGAGTTCCATAAGTTTCTGCATTAGACAACCATTATACTTTGCCTAGAGTCTTAAGCAATACTTGTATTTGCAAAAGTTAAAATCTTCATCTCAGATACTTTTTGCTGTAATGCTCATAGTTCTTTAAAGATAAATCTGCAGGCATTTATTATTTTCTTTTTTTTTCCAACAACTTTACCTTTATTTCTAAATTTCTCATGTATACTGGTGACCTAGCCATTTACTGTACTGGAAATGTAACTGGGAGCTGGTTTCTTTATTCACTCTGCTTAGTAATAACTACTGTACAAGTAGTTTTTTTTTTTTTGCTAACAAGTTCTAACGGAGATTCCAATGCTCCAAGGTTTGTTAGCGTCAACCTTGTGTGTCAAGCATTGCATCATTAAATATTTCATATTAGTCTGCAGTCTCGGTCTGGACCCTTATTTGGTTCTCCACTAGCGAACTTTTTTTGTGGTTTTGGTGGTTTGTTAGCGTCAACCTTGTGTGTCAAGCATTGCATCATTAAATATTTCATATTAGTCTGCAGTCTCGGTCTGGACCCTTATTTGGTTCTCCACTAGCGAACTTTTTTTGTGGAGATTCCAATGCTGTTTGATTGTATGTACTGCTTGTATATGTTGCATATTCCCAAGGCTAAGCCTGCAGTTGATCCATATTTTGTTTTAATGCTCCACATCCACAATCATTGTGCACAATTTCACTGTTCTCCTTTCCAGTCCTTTATAATGTTTAAACATAGTTGCATTGCCAGAGGCAAACTCTACTAGCATATGAAAAGCATACTGAATAGTTGCACCCTTTGCTGGCTTAGTTTTACTTGCTTTATTTCACATATTCAGTCCTGTCCATGAACATGCTCACTCAAATTGACACTTGCTCTGAGTTTCACTGCTCACTTCTTTGTAGAATGCAATATATGTATTCATTTTTGTGAGTCATCAGTGGTGAAAAATAGTTTACCTTGTACAAAGAACATGACAGACGTTATGTTGCGTATTAGTGATCACACTTTCTTCAATATGGTGTAACTTTAAAGAAAAGGTAAGGTTTTTAGAGTGTAGGTGCTTGTCTCTATCCAAAATACATGACTTTTAAAAGAAAACACATTCTTGCGCAGTTCATTTATACACTTTCGGATTGCCATGCCAAAGTGCACCACACACATAGGCAAGGAAAACTTGTTGATATAGGAGTCTGTATAGTACAGCTGAAGGTAGGGCACAGCTACTAAGAGGATATGGAGGCATAGCCGGCAACATCAGTGTAACCATCTCCCAAGAAAAGATTGTTAGTATTACTAGTTCCTTTGATGCCTGCAAGATTAGAAAGTTATGGGTTCCATCGACCATCAGGTACTTGAATTTATGTTCCAATTTAACACTGCAGCACTTCTAATATGCAAGCCTAGAGAAAAAATGTCAAACCATAGCCCCTCCTGCCAAAAACAGTAGGGGCAGCAAAACAAAATAGGAAATTTCACATGAGAAAACTATACAATTCTAGATGTCATAAAAAATACATTTTATCTTTATGTTACTTTACAAAATATTTTATAAATCTAATCCTCTAATTCTGTCATTTTCACTAAGATCACTCTATTTTTGCAATAGAAAGCTGATGATTCCAAACTTTATTTAAAACATTGTCATACCTCACATTCATAGGTTCATAGGTGTGTACTAGGCTAATGGCCCTGGAGCCTTTACAAGCCTAGCCCATAGGATTACCCTGGCATTGTGCCACCCAGCCTTAGTTCCTAGTGCCTCTGTCAAGTAGAGCCACTGGAGTGATCCTGGGGTAAATCTACGAGAAGTCTATTCCATAGCATGGGCAGTCTCTGGGTTATGAACCTGTCCCTCCAGCATGTTCTTTTGATTGTGGTAATGAGGTTGAGGTCTCTGGAGCATGTGGTACGGAGTGAGTGGGATTTCTTTAGATGTAGCATTTCTAACAGAGTTGGGTCACACATGGCTTGGAATGTCAAGCAGAGATCACCTCTAAATAGGTGATATGAGACAGAGACTAGTTGGAGTATTTTGAGTCTGTCCAAATAGGACAAGTGTTTAAGGCCTAGGATCCTCTTTGTGAGGTACTTTTATGGCCTCTCCAGTTGTTGCAGGTGTCTAGTGAGGTACATGCCAAATGGGGCATTGTACTTGATGATTGGCCTAATGAGTGAAGAGTAGAGGGAGACAATGACCTCTTTCTTCCTGGATGCAAAATCCTTAGTAATGAGATGTGCCACATAGAAGAACTTTCTGACCACAGTGGCAACGTGGTGGTCAAAAGAGAGGCTGCTGTCAACCTGTGTTCCCAGATCTCTTATAACACCTTCTGTGTTCAGTGAACTACCATCAATGTGGTAATTCAAGGAAACTGGGTTTTTCCCAAGGGGGATGACGACACATTTTTTGGCATTGAGTTTAAGGCCATGGTTCTGACACCAATCGCTTGTCATTGAGGCCTTTCTGTAGGATGTTAACATCACTTGGGGATTTAATAATAGCTCCCAACTTGCAATTGTCTGTGAACTTTGTCAGTGAGAGTCCCTTCATGTTAGCCTGGACTTCAGAGAAATAGACACCAAACAGGAAAGGACCCAGAACCGAACCCTGTGGGACTTGACTCATGACTGGTCAGCAGTCTGACTTGGAGTCAGCTAGTTTCACACTGTGGGTTCTATGTGTGAGCCAGTTTGTAACCCACCTAGTGATATAGGGGTTGGTGCCTAGCTTAGTGAGTTTTTTCTATGATTCCTGAGTGAAGAATGGTATCAAAGGCCTTGGCCAGATCAAGGTAGGCTGTATGAACCACCTTGCCTTCATCCACAGCTCGAGTGACTGACTCAAAGAAGTCGACCAAGTTGAGCAGGCATGATCTACCCTTCACAATACCAAACTGTGTAGGATCCAGAGTTTGGAGAGTCCTAATATCCCTGTTTATTAGGTCCATGATGATGCGTTCCATAGCTTTGCATATCAGACTTGTCAGGCTAATTGGGTGATAATTCCCAGGGTCTGTAGTCGCTCCTCCTTTGTGGAGAGGGATGACTGTAGCAGTGTGCCATTTGGTAGGGACAAAGCCTGAGGTGAGGCTATGATTGAACAGGGCACACAGGTTTGTAATTTAACCTCATAGTTATTTTCTATCCCATCATATGTAATATATTTAATATCAATGATGTATGACTTTACTAGTGTGGAACATTTGCTGTTTTTGAAAGCATTTCTCAAGTACCATTGTTTTTAAAACATTTTCTTAAAAAAATAATGTTCTAATGTTTTCTTCTTCTCATCTACTCCCTTTAGCCATGGATAACTTCTGTACAAATTTATATTTCATTTTAACACAGTCACTTTTGCTGTGGAATATCCTTCCATTTATAATCTCATAAAACACTATTCTACTCCAGCTCAGTTTCTTATATATATATATATATATATATATATATATATATATATATATATATATATATATATATATATATATATTCCATCTTGGAAGAATTGAGTAGATTGCTCCATGCTGAATATTCGTAATATCTGTTATCTCGTTATGCCATTATTTTCTTTTGCCTAAATTTTCCACACGTCTTTCTTTACATTTATATTTTTGGGGTATTGCCTCAGCAAATCCATCACCTGTTAGTTTTGCTTGCATCCTTGCCTATTTGTAGAAGATCCCCTAACATAAACTCTATAAACTACTCAGTATATTATTTTGCTCATTTCTCATCCTAGTAGTATTGTATAAATTCAAAGATACCAAAAAAAAAAAGACTAGATTAATCAAATAAGTACCACCGCTGTCTTCTTTCATGTACTTTATGCCTCTTTTGTTTGGATTTTTTCTCAGTAACTTGCATTTGACTAAATATAATTTCTTCTTAAAGGATAATTGGTATGCTTTCCAAATGCTTTTTTTCTTCCTTATGTTTCAGGTATCTAATGTCATCCTTTAGCTATTAGCTTCTTATGGCCACAATTAATTCCTAATTTGATGTGTCGATTAGTAAAATAGGGCAAATGATTTTGCTTGCCATTCCTACTACCGTGCTTCTTAGGTTCATAGGTTCATAGGCAGGTATTAGGCTATTGGCCCTAGGGCCTATATAAGCCTAGCCAAAAAGGTATCCTGGCTTTCACCACCCAAGAAAATTATTTTCCTGTGCTCCTGTCGAGCAGAGCCAAAGAGGTGATCCCTGGGGTGAATTTCCTATTTCCCATCCAATTATCAAGATTTTTCTTGAAGAGTGCTAATGAGGAGCTTTGTTTGATATGGATAGGTAGTTTGTTCCAGAGTATGGGAAGTCTCTGGGACAGGAATCTATCCCTCCAGCATGTTCTGTTTATTGTAGTGACAAGGTTTAGGTCCCTAGAGCATGTAGCTTGGAGGGATTGGGATTTCTTAAAGTGGAGCATGTCCATCAGCTCTGGGTTTGACATAGCTTTATATGTTAGGCAGAGATCGCCTCTGAGTAGGCGATATGCCACTGAGTAAAGCTGCAGTTTTTTGAGACAGTCTGCATAGGGCATCTGTTTGAGGCTGGTAATCCTCTTTGTGAGGTATTTCTGTGACCTTTCCAGTTGTTGTAGATGACTTGTAACATACATACCAAAAGGGGCATTGTACTCTATAATTGGTCTAATGAGTTATGAGTAGAGGGGAACAATGATCTCTTTTTTCCTGGATGAGAAACCTTTTGTGATGAGGTGTGCCATTTAGAAGGATTTCCTGACTACTGCGATGATGTGATTATCAAAGGAGAGACTACTGTCCACCTGTATCCCAAGGTTTATTAACACACTTTCAGTGTTAAGTAGACTACCACCTATGTGGTAGCTCATGGGTACAGAGTTTTTACCAAAGGGGATGACAATGCACTTTTTGGCATTGATTGACACCAGGCATCTGTCTCCATAAGGCCCTTTTGTAGGATGTCCACAACATTAGGAGCTTTGATTATAGCTCCTAGTTTGCAGTCATCTGTGAACTCCATTAGCCAAAGGCCATCTGCGTTAGCCTGTACTTCAGAAAAGTAGATACCAAACAGGAGAGGACCCAGGACTGAGCCCTGTGGTACTCCACTTGTCACGGGTTTGAAGCCGGATTTGAAGTCTGCTACTTTCACAGTGTGGGTTCTGTCAGTGAGTCAGTTGGCAAACTATCTTGTGACATAGGGATTTATACCTAATTTAGTGAGTTTATCTATAATTCCAGAGTGGGGGATGGTGTTGAAAGCCTTGGCGAGGTCTAGATAGGCTGTCTGAACCACCTTACTCTTGTCTACATCTTTGGTGACTGCTTCAAAGAAGTCTATCAGGTTTACAAGACATGATCTGCCTTTTACAAACCCAAACTAGGTGGGGACCAGAGTTTGGAGATTACCCATGTCTTTGTGTATAAGATCTATGATGATACGTTCCATGGGCTTGCAGACCAGGTTCATTAGGCTAATGGGGCAGTAGTTCCTGGGGCCGTGGTGGCTCCCCCTTTGTACAGCGGGATAACCATTGCTGTGCACCATTCAATGGACACAAAGCCTGAGGTGAGGCTATGATTGAACATGGTGCTTAGGTGGGGTGCCAGTTCATTCTGCAGTTTGTGTAGAACACAGCCTGGGATGTTGTCAGGTCCCATGGGTGCTGTGTTCTTGGCTTTGGAGAGTGTGTTTTTTTATCTGTGCAGCCGTGGTTACAGGAACTTTGCATTCTTCTGGTATAGAGATGGGCCCTTTAGTGGTTGAGAGGCGGGTAAAGTTAGCACTGAACTTATCTGCCAGGATGTTGGCAATATCAGTTGGTTCTGTATATTTAATGCCATTGTGCTGTAACTCAGAGCAGATCTGAGTGTTTCCATTGAGATTCTTGACATAGTTATAGAATGCTTTGTGGTTGTCTTTAGAATCAGTGGTGATTTTGTTTTCCTAACTAGCTTTAGAGGATTTTATGAGGGATCTCAGCTTCTTACTGAGGCTAACCAGGGAGTTCCTCCAATTATGGGATTTTACTCTTTTTTGCAACAGTTTCTTTCTTCTGTTGTAGAGTTTGTTTATGGCAGGGGACCACCAGATTAGCTTCCTTTTTTTGGAGGATAGCATCTTGGTTCTGTTAGGGATAGCACGATCCATGCACTCCTGTAAGTGCTTATAAAGTCCATTTGTGTAGGATTCAGCAGTCGTACCTCTATTGTCCATCTGCATGAGTGTCATGAAGTTTGCCACTTCTGTCTTAAGAAGGATGAAGTTGGCTTTCGAGACATTTTTTTACAATGGTTTCCCTAATGGGGAGTGGGGGTGGGATGTGGATGTCTAGGGTGATTAGCTTGTGGTCGGATCTGACCAATGAGGAATTGACCTCTGGTGTGTAACACTGGTCGCCCAAATTGGTAATGAGCAGGTCTAGGATATTGCTGCCCCTGGTGGCGGT
The DNA here is from genome assembly GCF_019279795.1 of Protopterus annectens. Taxonomy (NCBI): domain Eukaryota; kingdom Metazoa; phylum Chordata; order Ceratodontiformes; family Protopteridae; genus Protopterus; species Protopterus annectens. The sequence continues at coordinate 1,933,421,161 of NC_056739.1, read as the reverse complement.
GTGGATAAGTTGATCCAAGGCATTGGAATTTATGAATTCCAGAAAACGAGCAAAAGAGTTGGTACATGAGCAGTTTTGCCAGTTAATGGTGGGGTAGTTGAAATCACCCATTATTAGGCATGTTGGGTTGTACCCTAATATTTTTCAGTGTATCAAGAAATGATGAGTGGGAATCCTGGGACATGGTGGGAGATCTGTAGCAAGTTACAATTTGGATTACAGTCTTTCCCAGAGTTAGTTGCACTTGGATAATCTCGGATGCATTATGCTGAGCAACTAGCCTGGAGGTGTGGATATCCTTAATGAATATGGACACGCCTCTACCTTTGGTGTTTCGGTCCAGGTTAGGTGGCCAAAAGGTGTGGTATGAATTATGGCCTGGAAATACAGGGGTGCTCTCTGGTGCCTTGAACCAGGTCTCTGTCACTGCACAGATGTCGATGTTCTCCATTTTAAGGAGTGCCTCGAGTGAACGCATTTTGAGGTTTAGACTTCTAGCATTGAGTAGCATTACCCTCAGATTTTGTTTGCTTGTACCTGTTAAGGTGGTGAATTTGTCATTTGAACTTTGCCTAAAAAGGCACTATAGGGGTGGAAAGAGTCTTAGCCAGTATCTGGAATCCCAAGGGCGACAGGTGCAGGCCATCTCTGGAAAAGCATTGCGGTCTGTCGATCATGTCATCTCAGGCAGACAGATACTGGATCCCCTTAGAATAACATCAGAAGCTTAGCCAATTGTTGAAGTCAATCATTTTGTCCTTCTACCTTTATTTAAATTTAAAGCAGCCCCAAACGTGAACGTTTTCACACGTTGCATAGCGTTATTAGTGCATCTTTCATTTCTTAGTATTAAATTTCAATCTCCTGTGCAATTTAGAATTTTGAATAAGTTTAAATTCTACTTCTATACTCCATTACAATCCAGTTACCACACACTTGTGTTTGTCACCATATATATTAATGATCTAAATAACACTGGAAATTAGAGGTATCTTTCTTTTACTTCTTTAACCATTTTAATTGTGTTGCTGGGTTGGGGATTAGTGTTGTTGAGTGGCAGTACTTACAGGCTGGTTTAGCTACTGCAGACCTATTACAGGGCTTGGAAGGGGTTTAAAACATGCTCTAAACCAGCAAATGCAAGAAGAGTTGTGTCTTGCCACCTGCTTTGTTTTGGCTCCTTGTTCTGCAATACTGATACTGCAGTGTGGTGTGGAAGGCATCTGTTGAGTCCTTTTAAGGGTTAGGGAATTGTTTGCTGGAGCACTGCAGTTATCCCTTATTTCCTTTTAAGGGCTGGGGATTAGTGTTATGGATTGGGAGCATTTAAAGGTGGGTGTAGCTACTGTAGACCTATTACAGGGTTTGGAAGGGATTCAAAGCATACTCTAAATGAACTGTTGTCAGAGAAACTGACATGTCTGAGTGTCTAGTGTCTGTGCAAAGAAGTAAAGACAAATTTCATGTCTTTGCACATTGTGTGTTAGGTGTGTTAGCGGTGTTTCTTGGTAAGTTAATATTTTTGCTGCAAGGATGGACGAGACAAAATGTATTGCAGGGACTTTTTTTTTTTACATAGGTATTCTGTTTGCAAAATGTTGGATTTTACTGTAGAAGGGTTGGACAAGGGAGTTGCAATTTGTACTAATTGTATAAAATGTATTAAGAGTAAGTGTGGTGAAATGACTCCTTTAAAATGGATATCTAGGTGAAAGTAGATAGAATTAATGGTTATTTATTTCTAGTAGTTACAATTTTAAAGAACAAGGAAGTCCAGTCTAATGTAATATTGATGGGCCCTTGCTTTGCTTGTTCTTTCTTCAGGATATTATTTCAGAAGAATTCTGTATTATTTCTAATGATTTAACTATTGAACTAACTGGCAGTTGTGTTATGGATATAGTTTCACTTACTACTAAACAGGCATATATAAATATTGATTCAGCTTTTTAAAGTAACAATAATGTTGTCAGGAGAGTAAAATAAGGAATCATAGTAATGGTGAAGATAATTAGCTTTAGACAATTCTGTTGAGGAGAGTATAAAGAAGACAAGGAGTTGATTACATTTGTCTAGTATGGAGCTCAGGTGCATAAGCAGTGAGACATTTCCCAGTGGTACATTTGTGCTGAAGTGGCATTCAACTGCAGAGAACTATGTCTGTTGTAAATTTCCTGTGGGCAAAGAGGAAATGTAGTGGCAGGCCTACAACTTCAATAACCAAACGCACAGGGGGAAAATAATGTCCATGGCTGCCAAGGCAACATGAAACAGCAGGAAGTATGGCAGGTATCACCAGCAGGTTGGCCAGTGGGCATTTCAGTGCCAGCAAAAATGCAGTGCACAATGGACAGTGCCTTTATAATTGGTGTGCATGTGGACCACTACCCTTTACAGTGTCTAGGGAACATTACCTAAAATGCATACTGGAGCATAAATGTAACCACAGTAGCATGCAGGATTCCCTCCATGCTGTAGCACACTTCTACATGTTGTAGTTACATAAGCATGTACTGTGCAGTGAGCACAACTCTCATTACTTCTTGTGCTGCCATGCCCTTGGTTATTAAAGCTATAGGCATGGCAGTGTGTGCTTCTCTTTGCCCACTGGGAATCTGCAATAGCCATATTTCTCAGTGGGTGAATGTCACTTCAGCCACGTGCCCACCAACCTGACATGACAGCCTGTTCTCCCTTTTCATTCATTTTTTTTTTAATCCTTTACCAGATCCTGCAAAAACAAGGCAATTTGCACATAAAACAAATCAAATCCTATTTCACTCAGATGAGAGCAGAAGAGAGGCTTTGTCTCTGTTAGTCTGCCCACCCATAAAAAAAATATCTCAAAAATGGGCTTTGGAGGGAGGGATTAAGACAAACTCATGCCAGAAAGACTGTATCTCTCCCCTGCATGAAACTAAAAACCCTATACCCCTTCCCTGTTTACCTCATTTCCTACTCAACAACCATTCACCTCAACACTTAACATTCTCCTAAGCAGCTTATCATAACCTTTCCTTCCTTAAGCTACAATTATTCTCAATTCCCCTAACTCTCCCTGCCCCCTCAAACCCTCACCCACCCACCCATCCCTTCTCTATACAGCCTACACTAGGTGACTCTGGACAAATATGTCTGCACAAAAACTATATTTGTCTATATACACCTCATGACACAAAACACACCAAATATGACATCACAACCAGTTTATTAACATAAAACTTTGCACATATAGTACATGACTGAGACGTCAATAATTAACACGGAATGCAGCAAGAAAATCACAACAATAGCAAGTAACATTTTGTTGGCAGCATTAGAACTGCTTACCATCATTTGTCCTTGAGCAGAAGCAGTGTTATATTCTTCTGCTCTGTCTGACCACACCTAACTTATTAGGCAGAGTACCACTGCTCACCTCACAAACTGACATAACCAATTCCACTACAGCAGGTAAAAGGGGGAACAGAAGAGGGCCTCATGCTGAACCCCTCTTAGTCTAACCACCACCCTGACATGACAGCCTGTTCCCCCTTTTCCTTCATTTTTTTTATAAATCCCTTATCAGATCCTGCAAAAACAAGGCAATTTGCACATTAAACAAATCTAATCTTATTTAGCTCAGATGAAACACATCTTTCCAATACCAAACCAGGTCCCTGTCATCAAAATCCCTATGGCCAATCACAAACAAATCTAACTCCCTTAATGCTCTGACAACTCTGTGATTGACAAAATTCCTCCCTCTTTCCAAACCATCAACCTTATCAGCCTGTCTCTACATTAATCTTGGTACAATCTCTGACCACACTATCAGCACCTGCAGACGTTTCTGTCTTAATCTCTTCACATCAACAATGATCCTTTTAGGGACCCGACCCAAATCATTACATCCTAAGTGAATTATTAAAATGTGGGGAATCCCCAATGCTGCCTGTATCATTTCAAACTTAACCATGAGCTGCTGCCATTTTAAAACTATAAACCCATGCCAAAAAACATTCCTGGTGCCTTTAAGTAGACCCAGCATGCTTCTTCCACATCTTATTACCACTCAACTCACCACCCAAAAAACACATGTATCATCCAAAATGACAACATTTCCACCAGTAAAACAAAAATATAATTAACCTACTACCCAACCACCCAGAATCTTACATAGAATAAAAATGCTTTAGATGACCAAGTCCCTGCCCTTTTGATTACTTCAATTGATTTGCCTTTCTCTGCTAAATGAGATGCTCTCCCAGTCCTAAATGAATGTGCAGAAAACTTGTTACCTGCAACATCTTGACTTTCCAGAGCCTTCCTCACCACTCTCACAAACTGACCTACTAGCACCGTTTTACCATTAGCTGCCCAAAACACAATATAATTTGCCATTCCTTCATACAAACTCTACAACTGCTTTCCCTATGCTACTGGGCATAACAACCTTTTCATATTTTTAACTCATTCCCTCCAATGGAGCTCAGAAAGTTTGCACTGTAACTTTCAATGGGTGGGTCCTAAGCTTTTTGACAGAATCAAATTATGCCCTCATATTTCAAACAAATTCTCTGGAATCATAGGGATTACTAAAGAAGTATAAATTGCAAAAAAAATCAGCATAAACTAGTTTTATGGTGATAATATTCTTAAGGTACTATGTCTTAAAGTGAATTGTATAAATCTCTGTAAATACACTAAGTATTATGTCTGTAATATTTTGTGAATAACTTACAATATCTCAGCAACCACTCACATACTGCCAGTAACATTTTGCTCATCCAACTGAAAGCTTTCATATGAGGCTAATCCATACTGTCTCTTTTACTTGGTTGCAGAAATATTTAGAAAAACATGAAAATTATATCTACATAAATAAATATTATATGAACAACAATCAACATTTTCTTACCTGCACTAGAATGAGTGAGGTCAACTATCAATATAACTGAGACTGCCATTGTGTAAGCTTTAAGAGGAAATATTTTAATACCATGGTTTTGGAACTATAGATGCAAATATGAGCATGTAATATTTGATGCATGGGGTGTCAACAGGATGTAATTGCAGACACACCAGGAGATGTCACTTGGCTATAATGAGTTAAGCAAAACTACCTAATCCCTTTCCCCAGTTGATCGATTTTAAAACATTGCAACCAAATCAGTACAGCCAAATCCATAATACATATCTCCTTCCACAACAGGGAGCCTAACAACTCGTCTACCTTAAAAGGCTCTGTGTACATAAACACTGACAATACTGCCCAAACCATGCACTTCCATGAGCTTCCTGACACAAAATACTCTAAGAATCTGCTTAGTTAAAAGAAAACAACCATCCTCTTTCAGGCCAATGGCCCTCACTGATCAACATCCTATTAACAGCGTAAGCCTTCATCACGTCTTCCAAAACTGCCAATCTTGCCACCGCACTGAGAGCAGCTAAGTGAATCCTGATCGGCCTGACCAAACCTACTTACCATTGTCTCTCACTCAATGGTAACTGACCAGCAAACAATGAAAATGAAACTAAAGTAGAATTATATGGTTTCCAGGTGAAGCCCACCCATGATTGTTGGAGCAACCAACAAGCTATGGATTTCCAATTCTCCACACCTTGTCTGTCAGTGCTACTTGTTCCACTTTTGCTTTGGTGCCAGAGACTGAAACCTCCAAAAACTGAAACCAAGAGAGGCTGTCAGCTAAGTGATTTACCTGATCCAGCACATGCCCAGCTGAGAAAGTGAAATTAATTAACAAACGCTGTAACAACAACTTAGTCAAAACCAGCAAAACTAAAGGAGACCGAGCCATCTTACTAGCCAAGGCTTGCACCACCATCTTGTTATCACACAAAAATATAAATCTCCTGTTCCTCAACCTCTCCTTCCAAGCAACTGAAGACATCCAAATGGATGTAAGCTCTAAAAATGGCACATCTTTCTTCCATTCCTCTGGCTGCATTACTTTAAAAGAAGGTACATTCCAGAACTAAAATGTAGTCAAATGACTTAATGCTTACCCAAAGGAGCTATGTACCCCCTAAACTCTCTGACATAAATATAGGCCCTGGGATGGAGGTTCAGACTACCCTGTTTTATTCACAATAAGTGGAAAAGAAGCTCTAAATACTGAGTTACGTTTTGACTACATAAAATTACTTCTTGAGTTCTTTAAGCTTATGGAGGAAGAGTTGATTAACAAAACAGAGGGGTCACAGAAGGATATAGAACACAGATATATGGCTGATATGTTCATGAATAGATTAGATAACTTATACAATAATGTCTTAGCCTATGACTCTTAACTTGAATAAATTAAAAGTAAGAAATTGATGAGAAATTTTCAGGACTTTAAAAGGGATCATATTTTTGTATGGCCATGAACTCAGGCAAAAGAAACTATGGTAGAACAGAATACTATACATGAAAAGTCAGATGAACCCGTAGCTTCAATAACTTTGATGACTGAAACTGCTACCCTCACAGGAAAGGCAAAATGCAACAATGGCCAATCTGATATGGTGGATAAACATCAACAGAATTTATATAAAATGAGTGCACCGCAGAGTAGTCTAGAATTCGGGGCTAGATGCAAAGAAAACTCTGCACCAGTATAATTTTTTCCACAGCTTCTGGTGACCCTGAAATAACCCTGGATAAGCAAAATGGTACATTCTCAAAGCAGGGGATGGAAAATAAGAAAGCTAGCTATGGAAATTAATCAATTGAGCAAGAAAAGCACAATATGAATGCACTGGTGATCAACATATCTAGTTTTACTTTTAAAGATGAACGTCTTTCATTTTTTAATAAAAGCCTTTCATTCCTGCTGTACCATCTAAATTAAGTGATGTTATATTGAATCTCAAATTATTTCTGAGAAATACAATGTTAGAAAGCATGGTTGCCAATCAGACTGTTTATAATCTGCACATCTTGAAAATAAAACAGTACTTTCACTCCACAACTAAATTCTGCAGTTGAGACATCTCTACGGGTTTGTGATACTGAGATTTCTAAGGTTCTGAATGAACCACGTTTATCCCACTTTTGCAATCTGAATAAAGAAGAAATGAAAGCCTTGACAGAGTTGCAAATGAATAATGAAATAGCTATAAGACCAGCAGACAAAAGAGGGGCCATTGCATTAATGAATACGTCAGATTATTTCAATAAAATGCTTAACATGTTGGAGGATCTTGATAGGTATGAGAATGTTACCAAATTAACAGTTAATGAATTTGTTGGAATGATACCTTGTATGATATGTATATAAACAGCATGATTCCACAGGAGCTATATGAATATTTAATGATTGACAAACCAATGATTCTCACTATTAATGGCCTTCAAAAGGTCCACAAAAATCGGGATGACCCTCCATTGTGCCCCATTGTTCCAGGGAATTGTGGACTACAGAACTAGCATCCATATTCATTGAACAAAAACTGAAGACTATATTGAATAATGTCTCCTCAGTATTAAGAGACTCACAGCAATTGTTGACCTCTTTGTTTGCTTATACTAGTACCCATAATGGTGGTGTCAATTACTTCATGTTGACTCAGAGTATATCTATACAGAACTTGTTCACTGCTATCCCCAATGACTATAGTGTTGCCTCTGTAAGGGCCTTCCTGCATGATGAAAGTGAATATGATAATGAGACTATTACTGTGATATGCATGCTTATAGAGCTGATACTTGAAAGCAATGTATTCATCTTCAATGAGGAAATACTTTGGCAGAAATAGGGTGTAGTGATGGACACCCTTTGTGCCAATAGTTATGCAAACTTAGTGGTGGCTAAATGATAAGAAGAACATGTATTAAGCAATCATTCACTTTCTTTGAACATTAAATATTACAAGCATTTTTGTGGATGATTTGTTCTTATTATGGGATGGCACCATGGAGCAGCTTAATGAATTCATACAGTATCTAAAAGGTACCACTTCATTTCTCAGGTTTAGTATGAAGGCATCCAGAATGATGACAGACATTTTAGATGGTGCTCTATGCATTGAAGAGGATGGTACTATCAACACCAATATGTACCAGAAGGAATGTTGGAAAAATAATTTGTTGTATCACAACAGCATGCACCCTGGCTATGTATATCATAATATCTTGAAGGGGCAATTATTAAGAACATCCCAGCTGTGTACACTGGATGATGACTATCTGCAAGCATCTCAACACCTCAAGTGTGATTTTAAATTAAGAGGATATAAAGATAGAGAAATCAATAAATCAAATATGGAAGTGATGGATTTAAGGAATACGAAAGGTAAAACATTTTTTTTTCTAGAAGGAATATTCAGGCCCAATCAACTAGCAGAGCAGTAACATCTATGGACCAAGGTGTTAAAGTGATGCTAACATACTCAAATGACATCAAATATGTGTGTGTGCGATGACATTAGAGAGAATTGAAAGATTCTTACTACAGATCAAGAGATCAGAGAGATAGTAGGAGACAAACCTTCCTTCTGTTTCAAGAATGGTTTAAACCTGAAAAGATGTCTGTATCAGGGTTTGAGACCTAATATTCACCACAGAGCTAATATAATTGTCACACACCCAACTCACACTTGTAAAGCATTTAGTTATATCTATGTCAGTGATGAGTTGGTACATCACACTTTTGGTAAAAAATATAAACCAGATTTATATACTGATTGCAGGACTAGGAATATTGTCTATCTTGCTATCTATAGACTGTGCAATGGTTTCTATGCTGGGAAAACTAACAGACAACTAAAGGAAACGATTTTACAACATCTAAGGGACATCCACACTGGTGATATTAAGAATGCTCTGGCGAGACATATTTTAGCCAATCCGGGACATTTCTTTAATTTTATGCTGGTTCAGGTCCTAACAAAAAAAAGATTTGAGGTGGTGACATTGTGAACCAGACTGAATCCATAGAGATGAACTGGACAGCCAGTCTTCAGGCTGACAAGGTACCGGGACTAAATGGGCATGTTCCCCTTAAATCCACCCATAATGGGCATAGGCTGTCTCGTAAAAGATGAATAGTTGTTTGGCTGAGAATTCTTTAAGTACCCCACACAGCTATAGTTCCATATTATATTCTTTGATATTCTTTCTTTTTTGCTTGAAGAGTGGTAGGAAATTAATGTATTGAGCAATAGCTTCCAAGTACAGACATCAGCAATACGAAAGGCTCTGCATTGATATGCCTCCAAAGAGGTGTATGTTAAATAATGAGTGATGATTAAACAATTGTTTCTTCAGTGATTGCATTCTCTGTGCTTGATTGGTTATGAAAAATTCATTCATTTACTGCAGATACAGTTCTGTGTTCTTTTCATATTCATGAAAATGGGTGTTGAGAGTAAATGGCATTGAGGTTTATCATCATCATAGATGCTTTTGTTTTTTGATTTGCCTTTAAAGAAAGGTGTGTATGCCGACATTCAGATGGTGATTGGATAGGTGTATTTTAAATAGTTGCATCTATCATGTTTTAATAGATGTGATGAGGAGTTTTAATGTAACTCAAAAGTGGTTATCTGTTTTACCTTTGTTGTTTTATTAAAGTATATGCCCTGGATTGTGGAAGTCAGATTGATTTTGTTGTTCATTATAGCCCATTTTATTCACAGCCATGATTCCATTGTAAAAGTGCATCACACTGCTTTACAGCCACTATACTACTCAGCTCAACTCATGGCCCTCTCTAATTTCTTTTATCCTTACTTTTTCTGTCTTTTTTGCTTGTTTGTTTTCCATTAAATAACCAAAATCTGCGCCTTTAGTGCCAGAAGTTCAGGCAATATCTAAACAATAGGAGGACAATGGCCCAACATCAGCATGGATTTCAAGCAGTGATCTTGCACACAGAAAGTAGGTGGAGCAGCATAATCTATGCCAGCATGTGTCAACTGAAGGATATAAAGTCTGAAACTCAAACCTATGTAATATGTAGTAATCTCAATCTTCAGTTCCTGCCATTAAAAACACTCGAGCCATATTAGGAACAAACCAAATACCTGAGGCAAACCTGGACATCCAACTCCCAACCATCTGCAATTGCCCTAAAGCCCACTCACATCAAGACACTCCCTACTTTTGCAACCCCACACCTCCTAAAGCTGAGGCTGGACAATACTCCACTTCAAACCCTCCTTGAAAAAAAATAAAAAAAAAAACCTCCATTCAGCACCCCATTGGTAACAGCTGCCAGAACATCCAAGGAACTCTCACTTCTCTGCTGCTCTTTGAATCTTTTTTTTCCTCCTTTTTTTGAACCACTCAATAGCTGCCCAGGAGGAACAGTGCTCACAA